>NC_041806.1:20111987-20411987 GCF_900964775.1 Scleropages formosus
TGATCTGAGGGCACACAAGTCAGAGGACACCGGTCCATCGCAGGACACTTGACCTCACACACTGAGGGCAATTTAGAGACACTAGTTCATCCGAAGAGTCTTGGAAGAGGATGGTAAGAGGAACACAGTGAGAACATGCCAATGCCGCAGAGAAGGAGCAAAGTTCAAACTGGGCCTGTTACCCTTCTGCGGTAAGGTGATGACACCATTTACTGACCTTCATGGTGCCAGCTCTGGATGTCCTAAACACAACGAAAGGGCTGACCACAGTCAAGACCAACCAACATTGAGAATGTGACCCTTTCTCTCAGACCTGAAGTTCTCACGCCTTTGTCCTTCAGCTCTGTCAGTGGAGGTTACCATGGCAACCACAACTTTTAAGGACAAAGCGGCATGGAGCTCAGTGACAGAAGTGGTGGGACAATGGGACTTGGAAGCTCATACTCATGGTAGGAAATGTTATTTGAACATATAAAAAATAATCAAAACATTTCAGTGTTAAGCTATCCCAGAAGGTATACAGTGTGACTAAATTATGGGCAAAGAGTTATTCAATAATTCCATTAGACCTTGACACAAGAACATTTCTGACACTTTTAACTACTGCTGTATGATCTAGCTCTCACTTATCAGTTACAACAAAAATGTGAGAAAAGTTTTGACCCAAATGATTTTCTACAACACATCCTTTAGCCTCATCAGTGGTTATTATGGTTTGTGAATGCAAGAAAAGAAAGATGGGGTCCTTGAAATACACTAATCTGTAAATGCTGATTGACCTTACTCGGTATTTCCTAGGTATTACTATCTTTGTCCTCTTTTTTATTATTATTTTTTAAAATAAGTACGAAGCTTACCACAGTAGTAGAATTAAACATTTTACCAACGATTTTCATTAATTATTGGGGTAATAATGGTGTTTCCTAGTGGAAGGAGGAAAATTTGTAAGAGGTAACTGTTCGGTGTCTCTCAATAGCATGGACTGGATTTGGTGAGTAAACAACAGGAATTATGGGTGTGCTCAGCATGCCCTCAAAGCAAGGCACATATTTATTTGTGTGGGCAGCAGGTACAAGACCCACTTTGACAACATGGGCTTAGGGTAGAAATCAGAAGCACATGTGGAACATCCAAAAGTCAGATCCAATGCTGCCCAAGGTATCCTCTCAGTCTGAGGCCCGGTCAAGACACTGGGGCCAGTCTGGTGATCAGATCGCATCTCTGCGGGGAAACGCGTCCCCAATCGCATCCCGTGGATGTGTTGGCTCCATGTGTTGACATCACCTGCTCTTTCAGTGGATGAACGTTTACTCTGTCCAAACAGTGACTCCTGAAGTCCATTGTTCGCAGTAAACTGAATTTAAACTCGACTTTTCTTGGAACAACTGTTTCTATTCAGTGATGTCAGTCTCGACATTAATGGGTCTTGAGGGTCTACCTGGACCTCATGTGACAAGTTTGATTTCCCGATTCGTATCGACACCCCATGACAGTAAGATGCGTGAAGTAATGGAAAAAGTAACGCGTTGTTCATTATATCACGCTGGCACGTACATGGATGGATGCCTAGGAGAAATTATATCGAATACTGTAAATTCTTCATCCCTCGCATTGCAGGGCTTTTCTTTCCCCCAGCAAGGCTCACTATGAAAACACGGGATTAGAGCGCCCTCTGACGGCTGTGGTGAGAACTGTCCCGCGCCGTGGACCCCGTTCCATTGTTCCCTGGTGCGAATGAGTGGCTCGCGCGCAGTCGGCACTGTATCTGTGGTAAAGGTGAGGCTGCACTCTTCGTTTACTTTATTGTCCGGATGCAGTGCGTTACCTTTAACATGATTCGAGTTAATTAATTAAAAGGCCAATATCTGTGAATGATGTGCATCTGTTATCTCCCCCATACAATGAAACGGTGCGTCTTCTACACTGAGAATTAAATACACAACGCAGCGGCTCCTCTGCGCTGCGTCCAGCGGCGTTATTGTTTGGTTCGCAAGAAGGGCGCGCGCGTGCGCGCGCATTTCGGGCTCGTGTGTTCGCAGTACAATCTGACGAATTGGCAAAGTGGGGGGAAAAATGCCAAGTAAGCACAAGAGTCCGGGAGTTGAACACCCATGCGGTCCGTCGCCGCGGCACTGCTGGGTTCCTTCTCTCGCTCCCTGAACCGGACGCATCTTCTCGGGGTTCCAGCGCCTCTTTTTTTCAGCAGTTTTTTTATTTTTAATTATTATATATTTGTTCCCATGAAGAAAGGTCGGTAGCGGCTGCGCAGAAGGAGCCTGTGCGGAAAGAGCGTCCTTCGCTTTCGCGATAAACTGTGACGAGAAAACGCGCGACGGGAACGCGGAGCGCAGTTTAGCGGAAGGACGAGGCGCGCGCAGCCCCCAAGCAGCGGGTAAGAGCGGGAAGGGCGCCGTCCTCGCGCGACGCGGCGGTGCACGTGAGCCGCTGGTGGTGCTGGAAAGCAAGGGTGTCGGCAGGCTGGAAGAGCGCGGGCGCGGGGGGTACCTGAGGCACAGGAGGGTACGTCGTGGGGTACCTGAGGCACAGGAGGGTAACGGGGGGCACCTGGCTACGCGGGCGGGGAGAGCGGGGCGCCCGGTTGGCCGCCTACACGGCTGAATGAACTTAGCCCGCGTTCATCTTCACTCATCTCGCGCTGACAGGAATATTTGAGGTGAAAATGCGCAGGTGCAGGGCGCGAGGTCTCCAGGACTGTGTGGTGTTTTAATGAAGGAAAAAAAAAAAACAGATGAGAGGAAATAGCTCAGTCGCCGGTGCGTGCGCGTTTGAAAATCATGTCGTGATGATCATCATCATCATGCACGGTAAAAAAACATTTAGTTTTACTGAGCGGTTTCTGTGGCTTCACGAAAGACGGAGCCCGCAGCCCTTCGCTTCGTCACACACCGCTTGCACTTAGCGGCGATTGAGATTCTCCTCTTTTTTCGCGTTTTCACTAAAAAAACCGCAGACATTTCACTGAAAACCGCTTGCGTTCGGCCTTATGCCCCGCGTGTAGCGCATTGTTTTTAAAGTGAACGGAGGATCCGCGAAAAATGCGCGTCTGAGGCGAGCCGGATTGCCGCAGGGCGCCGCGTGCCCTCGCCGAGCGCTGCGGACCTCACGCGGACACGACACTCGCCGTTTTCGTTTGCAGCGCGCGCAGCCGGAACGCGCTCGCGCGCTCTTCGTGCTTTTCCTCCCTCCGTGATCGTGTGGTCGTTGCAGTACCGATCATAAAGGCTGAAGGATCTCGCACTGGTAATGTAGATGACACACTTCGAGTGATATTAACGGTTCAGAGTCAATAATACTGGCGTTTGTGCCTCCCCTGACTGGAATGGTGGTGACGACGTCCCCCGTGTTTCCGTTTTGCTTTTTTATTGAGATAAATGGCTAGTGCAGTGAGTGTTCAGCTGAAGGAAAGCGCCGTCAAGTTCACAGTGACCAGTTCACCCCACCGGGTTTGGTGTGGCTTGCATATCGGCGAGTGTAACCCATGGTCCGTGACGACCATCAGGTCCATCATCTCGTCCATCTGCTCTGTCAAGGCTGTCAAACGTCCATGAGGTCCAACACACTGTCTGCTCGTGGTTTCTTTCAGGGATGGATGATGGAATGGCCTTCTTCTGTACTATGAAAATTCCTTTGGTCTTTCTGTTTTTGGTTGGCTTTACTTGGCCGTTAAGGTAAGGTGCCATTTCTTATGGATTGCCCTCCTTCAATATTGCATCGCACTTTTAATTACATCCACAGTATGAACGCGGAGGTCTTTGGAAAACATAAAGGTGTAATCCACAGGGATACAACAATGAACCGGCAGCATGTATTGAGATCTAGATTAACAATAGCATATCTTCATTTTTATCTTGGAAGTATGGCACAGTGTGAAATATCTTTGCCTTTTTTCATGCTACGATTTCCCTGTTTCTTTCCACTTCTATTTATAGCAATAAAAACAAAAAATGTTTACTTTGATTTTTTTTTCCCTTCATATCACTGGTACACCTTGAAATGTTTCCCTTTCAGCACTTATTAAATGCCACGTTTACTGTTGTATTTTCAGTCTTTCCCAGACAACATCAGGGACACTCAAAGAGGCAGAAACAGACGACAACATCACAATATTCACTAGGATCTTGGATGGATTGCTGGACGGTTATGACAACCGTCTGCGTCCCGGGCTGGGAGGTACATGAAACGGCAAGACTGTTGTCGTTTTCCAATGCATGCAGCCTTTTAAACTCTTTTTTTATGGCCATCTTAGCATTTCTGTTTTATAATATAGCATGACTGTGTTACAAGGTTGTAAGGTTTCCATGAAGGAATTGTGGGTTCCACACTGAATTATGTAGATGTTATTGTTAAAATATGGATTTGATAGACCTCAAATGTTTTAAAATGTCAAGACAAAAGTGACACAGTTGTTTTAAATAATGGAAGAAATGCATTTATAGACCCCCATTGCTGGTAATCTACAAATAGAACAAGGACTTTGCTTCCAGTGGCCCGGGAGTGTCTCTAAAGGCTGAGTCTCCATTGTAGTGGCCTGGACACTTCAATGTACGTGGACAGTGCTGGCAGCATTCTTGCCGAAAGTGTACTTCATCTGCAGCTGGAGACACTGAGTGCCACCAGTTTTATTCTGTAAAAGCAGGCTTTCATTGGCAGTTTGTATAGTGGACTGATAACCTTTCGTGTTTGAACACATTGTCTTTGGCCTTTCTGTTTTTCAAAGATCGGTACACAATTTCCGGCATGAAAAACAAAGTTTAAGGAAACCAGAATTAAGAAATAATTTGAATCATAGATGTATGCAGCATACTGCATAATTGTACATGTATTCCCTGTTTAAATAGTGTGGCTTTGTTTTGGTGGTAATATCTTCAATTCTTGTTAATAGAATTCTGTTATGTTTTGTTTTGGTTTGTGATGCCTTAGAATTTAACTTACTTGGCCATCTGGTTTAGTGAGTTTTATGAATAAGGAACTGCTTTTATCAGACATACAGAATCATGATGAATGGTCTTTATCCCCTGGGGGTAATTTTGACATTATGCAGGATTCAGGTTTTTATTATAAGTGTGTGTCCCTCAGCACTGCAGACCAATAGATTTTTGTGTTCATTCACAGAAAAAGTTACTGAGATTAAAACAAACATCTTCGTCACTAGCTTTGGCCCGGTTTCTGACACTGAAATGGTAAGTAGTTCATTTAAACCCATTGCTCTTTAAAGCAGAACAATTTTTGCATGCAGAAATAAGTATATTTCTTGCAGTGATGTATTTTTTCAATGTGAATCTGACATCTTTTATAAGTTTTAATCCACAGCCATCAATCGAAATTGTTTTTCCAATGTTTTTTTCAGGATTTGTGCATACAGTATATGTATAGAACTCTGATGACATGTTGCCCTGGTAACTGCTTGGTGTAAATCATTTCATTGCCTATCCCTGTACTACAGGAGTACACAATAGATGTGTTTTTCCGGCAAAGCTGGAAAGATGAGCGCCTGCGCTTCAAAGGCCCGATGGAAATGCTGCCTTTGAACAACCTGCTGGCCAGCAACATCTGGACCCCTGACACTTTTTTTCTGAATGGCAAGAAGTCCATCGCACACAATATGACCACCCCCAACAAGCTGCTGCGGCTTAAGGATGATGGGACTCTCCTGTATACAATGAGGTTTGCAAAACCATTATTTTTGATCGTTTTTTTTTTTTTTTACCCTAGTATAATGCATATATGAAAGACACCTTTTTTGTACATATGCATATATGTTTAAACACATATACAGTACTGTGCAAGAGTCTTAGGTACTTAGATTGTTCGCAAAAACATTTGTTTTAGACAGTTATTTAATGTCTTCTGCATTAGTGTTAATGGGAAAGAGCATATTTTATATTTCCAAGCATTCCTTTTGCAAAAAGTTATAGTATTACAGTAAGGGTTTTGTATGTATTTAAAGAAAGTACACAGACACTGTCTGAAACCACTTATCCCAAGCGGGGCCGCGGCAAACCGGAGCCTAACCCGGCAACACAGGGCGCAAGGCTGGAGGGGGAGGAGACACACCCAGGATGGGGCACCAGTCCATCACAAGGCACCCCAAGCAGGACTCGAACCCCAGACCCGCCAGAGAGCGGGACCCGGCCAAGCCCACCGGGACCCCGCTCGGGACAAACGTTGTTGGCGATGGATGGTTATTAAGCTTTGTAGGAAGTTTATTAATTAAGAGCATTGTTGTTCGAAGCATTCTCACTTTACAGCTTTTTTCCCCAAGTGCCTAAAACTTTTGCACAGTACTGTATAAGATGTATATATGATACATTTAATGTGTCTTTTATATTGTATATTGCATCTTATGTTCATACATACTATACTGTAGTAATCCCTTTACTGTTAGCTTTTATTTACATTATTTGTTTAAATCTAGCAAGGATATTTTTACGTAATTGTTAATGTTGTTTTATAATTACTCTCCCTCTAAACAATACTCTTCTTTGTGTGTTTGTGTCCCCCAAGATTTTAGTTTTTTGTATTGTAAGATAAGACAAGACAAGATACTTTGTCACTGTATACAATACAATGAAATTTCATATGGCAACCCTCAGAAGAACAGCAGCACAAAGAACACTTGATACAAACAACCAAATAAATAAATAAATAAGAATTAGGTCGAAATAAACAAGAATTGCACTTCTTTGTACTTCTTGGCCATAAAGCCAGTATGAGCTTTAAGAGCAATGAACTCCCTCTCTTGCTTTTTCTGACCCAGCCTTTGAAGTGGGCCGTGTGGTCATATGGCACAAAACCTTGGGAATTTACAGTCCCTGTGGGTGAAACGCACTCTCTCATGTTGTCTGCGGGACCACCATTTCCCTTTCAGGCCATTTGTGCGCTGTGAAAGTGAATCTGACCTACAGAAGTGCTCGATCAGGGAGACGTCTGCGTACTGTGCATTCTGGGAGCGTTGAGCTCTTATAATGATACTCAAGGACATGTGAACTGGTTCTAGCTTCACACTGCAGAAAAGAGGGCAGCTGTTTGAATATTTTTGGAACACTGAGTACAGCACCGCGGTGGAGATTTGGGACAGCAGCGACAGAACAGTGCCACCTGTGTAGGGGAAAATAGCTTTTGTGTGCTGCGCTGAACTTGTTTTACCACTTGCATTAAGATGTAGCTGAACTTTTCTTGCATTCATAATTCATACTGGTGCTTTGAACAGTGCAACCCCTCTCAGAGCTCCCATGATACAATACACGATATAACTCATCTTACGTCAGTACCGTGTGCATTACAGATACTGGCAAGCAATTATGCATGCACAAAGCTTCTAGATGAGTATCAGCCTGCTTAGACAAAATGTCAAAATCAGATATTAATGAGGATGTTAGAAGACGCGGATGCACGCATCATGTGGAAAGGAAATGGATTCTTAATAACTCCCGCTATAAACCGGCTGGCATGTTGCATTTTATAGCAGTACAGCTATTAAAGTGTTTTTAGTATTGCCTCTTAATGCATTTCCATTACAAGAGCAGAGATTAGCTGTTTGTGCCACAGATGCACCGAGATGTCTTTCAGGATGCAGAGAGAATGGAAAAACTGTCCACCATTATGAAAGAGTAACAGATTGTGTTTGGACGTATTCAGATCACCGTCTAGTTGAGGCTGTGAACTGCGTAAGAGTGCTGTGGAGGCGATATGCTGATGGAGCATTTCTTCTTCCTGAGTACAAACAGCTCACAAAGTTGTCATTTGTTTTATGCCATGTACATATTCACAAAAGTGGCATGCAGAACATTTTTCAAAACAGCGCCCTCCACTGTTTGTTCCGAAAAGCTTTTAGGCGGAGAGAAAAGGAACTTCAGCTGTTTTATTAAACAGTAGTAGAAATCCAATAATGACATTATATGCAAGCAGAGCTTAAATTTTATTTATTACAGTATTGCAGCTATGTTGATATAATTGCTCATTATTGCATCATTTGCCTCTTTGTACTTTAGTTTAAAATTTATCATTTTCCACACTTCAGAAGGGCTGGAAGCCACAGTGTCCCAATGACAAGGAGTGGAATTTGGGTGGCCACTGAAATTATGCTCATTCTCATCTGCAGTATGTGTAATGTAATAAGCACTATTGTAATTTTTATGCTGGAGAAAGAATGGGGGAGCTGAGGGGTGTTTGGTTATAACACTTGAACTACATGGGGTCCTTGCCTTATGAATGCATTTGGGACAGGATAGGTAGTTTGATTTCTTCATAATTCCCAAGTCACTCTTACCATTAAGTCATAGTCATTAAAACCAGAATAGTAGATATCTGCCTCAACTTATTAACGGGCCAAGTTCTGTCAAAAACGCAGACAAATCTATTTATACATGAATACTATGTAACACTTCCATCCTGACACTTTTCTCAAAAGTGGTTTGCAGTGTTAAGCTACCTACAGTGATTTACCCACTTGTACAGCCTAACTGGAGCAATTCAAAGTTCCCAGTAGCTGTGGGTGGGATTTGAACCTGTAACTCTAACCACAGTGCTACCAGCTGGTTCACAGTTTGTGAGTTTGTGGTATTCTCAGGTGCTGGCTGTTCTTGTTGCAGAGCTCTTTACACCAACACCAGGGTTTCAGTAGAATTTCTTTTAGCAATGTTACATACTTGGAGGAGGACTATTCACTGAACTTCAACCCAGCTCTGCATGGTGTAGGTGTCACTATGTGCAGCAAGGGAAAGAGGGACCCGTTCGTCTCACACACCAGGAGTGCCTGTTGTGGCTCAGCCTGGCAACTTACTGTTAACTTCAAAAGCACTGGTGTAAAGGTTATAACAGAAAAATGGGTTGTGAGATACACTTCTGGGATCAAGTTCAACTTGATATTGCTTTCTACATTAACTGGATATCGTTCCCTTTTACATTTTTTTAAAAGGGATGAAGCCATAATAGACCTAATATAAGAAATATTTCATACCATGTGCATAATAAATGCTGTGAAAACTGAATAACCCACACACATCATTTGAAACTGCTTGTCCCGTATGGGCTCGCAGGAAGCCAGAGCGGGAGGGGACACACTCAGGACAGGATGCCAGTCCGTCGCAAGGCACCTGAAGCGGGACTCAAACCCCAGACCCACCGGAGAGCAGGACCCAGTCCGACCCACCACGCCCCCCAACTGCATAATCTTTGCCTTTTATGTAGGATGGCCATAGGTTCAAGTTAAAGTTTAGATTGTCAAGGGTAGGTAAGTGTTTGGGTGCACTAATGGGTCTCGTGACTGTATATGAGTGTGCTTCTTCAAATCATATGCAAAACTCTCAGTATAAGCACATTATTTAAAGGCAGCCTGTAGAGTTGCAGTTAATGTGAAAGATTTATGACCTGAATGGTTCTGATTCAACTGGAGACTTTTTGTTCTGAGTAAGGAACCAACATTTGTGCTCTAAAACCCTGCATAAATTTATTTATTTAGCTGACACCTTTCTCTAAGGTGACTTTTATGCAGGTACATTAAGTTGCACGTAATGATTTACCCATTTACAAATCAGGGTATTGGTACGTTGCTCAAGGGTATGATAGCTGTAGCAGACATTTAAATCCAGGTCCTTTGAAGTGAAGGTGACAGCTCTAATAGTACATGACCTGTTGCAGCTGTATAAGTGACATTAACAGAATAATGTTAAGAATTTTTATATTTTTTAAAAAATATTTGGTATAACTTGTTCCTTGAAATCACCCGCTAGGTGAATTGTATGTGCTTTGTTCTTGTCGTATTGAATGACTGCTCTGAACTGATAAGTGTTGATTTGGAGTTGTGTTCTCAGGCATCACCTGTGTGGTTTTACTGTCAGTTGTGTCTTTTTCAGGATCACATAAAGCACATTAATTTAAGTGTTATGACTGTGCAACACTAAAAATGCTGTTGTATTGAAATTATGTTCCTGCTATATGACAAAATGGTATATATTTTTCCAAGCTGTTGTAGCTATTTTTTATGTCATTTTGTGAGGGATGAGTGCTGATTACTTTCTACCAATTTAAAACCAACTCATGCTAAATTATTACACGACCATAGAATCAGTTACTAGATTTCCAAAGACTGCAAAAATATCTGAACAAGTTACCAAGCCATTCCAGGTTTCCAGTTCTCATAATCAGGGTAAAGCCTGGTATCTCACTGAGTACATTTGAAATGTTCAGTAAAGTAACTGTGCGGTAAGATTTAACACAGTTTAATGTGAACTTGAGAGCTCTCTTGTCTCTTCTGAAGGCATTTTCAGCTATTGTCTAAAATGCCACTTTGATCAAAATTGATATGTTACTATCACTAGTTTATTTACTATTTTACATATTTTGAAAACAAACTAAGTAGGTGTGGTTTGATGTCAAAACGTATTGGTGGCCTCAATAAAAAGGGTTTTCTATTATTACAGCCACTAGATGGCAGTATGTTCAAATCGGGGAACTAGCACTGGCGTCTCACAGCTCCTGAGCTGCCCATTAAGGTGTAGGTTCAAATTTGACTTGGGATGTGCATGGGGAGTTTGCATGTTCTTGCCATGTTCACTACCCAAAGACCTGAAGGGAAAAGAATAATGTTAATCTACTATTGTACCCTTGAATACCAAGAAAGTCCTACAAGTGGATTGTATGGGTCACGTTCAACTTGACTGGATGTATCTTACTTTAAAAAACTCCTTACAGAGATTGCTGATGTATGGTGCCCTAGCATCTGCTGTTTTGCAGATACTTTGTCCCTTATTTGGCACCATGTGTTACTGTAAAACATTCAAACCTTTCGATACATTGATTGAATGAGCATGTTATGTAGCACACACACACACACACACACACACACACACACACACACACACCCACCATCTGAAACCGCTTGTCCCATATGGGGTTGCGGGGAGCCAGAGCCTAACCCAGCAACACAGGGCTGGAGGGGGAGGGGGAGGGAACACACCTAGGATGGGATGCCAGTCTGTCTCAAGGCCCCCCATGTGGGACTGAAGCCCCAGACCCACCGGAGAGCAGGACCCCGTCAAATCCACTGCGCCACCACACACCCGTCTGTTATATAGCTCAACTGTATAAATACGTGAATGTAGGGAGTTTGGTGCAGTATATCTTAGTGATTTAAATCGCCTTGGAAAAGGTGAAAGCTAAATACTCATTAATAATCATTGTATAAGTCACATCAGAGAAAGCAGTGCTCATATCTATTGCAAGGTCTACATCCAGTGCCCATTTTAAAAGAGAGTTGTCCAACCACCACTATTGAAACTCTGCTTGCATACTTGTCATTGTTTTCAGTGTAATGTAGAGGTTAACACACTAGATTTAGTGAGGATAATAGCCACACTGATACCACAGAGGGACACAAACCCATTGGGTTTGAGACATCAAATGTATTTCTGTTCCAGAATGACTGATGGAAGGGCCTGATATAAACTAATAGCACAAACTATAATTAACCATTGTAGAAGTAAAATGGCAAAATGCCTTTGTTTTGAATAATAAGCCTGTTGAAATAAGATGTGCGCACACATACCATCTGAACCACTTGTCCCACATGGGGTGGCAGGGAGCCAGAGCCAAGCCCAGCAACACAAGGCATGGGGCTGGAGAAGGGGGGGGTGACACCCAGGATGGGACACCAGTCCATCACAAGGCACCCCAAGCGGGACTTGAACCCCAGACCCACCAGAGAGCAGGACCCAGTCCAACCCACTGCACCCCCCACTGAAATAAGATGTGTGTATATAATACATAAAGTATCTAAGCCACTGTAATTTTTTTAGTTATGTGGAACCCCATTATATAAGAGCCCAGGGTGTATATATATATATATATATATATATATATATATATGAAATATCTTCCTAAATGTAATTATTAGGTGAATTCTTAATGACCATTAATTCATTGAGAATGAATTAATTTATTTGTGCATTGTGGCAAAGAATTTCTCCTATGACGCGCAAATGTTTTTGAGGATTTTTTGTTTGAATGATATGATTCCGAATGGGGGCGCAGTGGGTTGAACCACGGTCCTTCTCTCCGGTGGGTCTGGGGTTCGAGTCCTGCTTGGGGTGCCTTGCGACGGACTGGCGTCCCATCCTGGGTGTGTCCCCTCCCCCTCCGGCCTTACGCCCTGTGTTGCCGGGTTAGGCTCCGTGACCCCGTATGGGATAAGCGGTTCTGAAATGAAATGTGATATGATTCCAAACTGATCTGCACATATTAAAAACCCCCTAAAGGGTCCTTGGATCCTCCCAGTTTTAGGGACCAGAAATTTCACTTTGAATAAGACAAGACCGGTCTTTGAGCAGAAAAATGCTTTACTTTAAACTAAACAGGGATAGTAATGCATATTATGCAATCTGATAGATTGGTTTCTAGTGTAACTAATTTTCAGTGGCTGGACAAACCTTTGATAAATCATCTAACTAGACAGCAGTCACGACACATCCGTAACTCACAAGGCGATTAATGGAGTAAATGAAAAAAAAAAGATTTTTAATGTCTGCTTAAATTAGTGTGACGTTTTTCATTTCAACATAGTTTTATTATACGCTGGTCATTCAGAAATCTCAGCCAAATGGCTTGCTTATAGAAAATGAGCAGGGATGAACTTTTTTAAGGTACAAAAGCATGCGTAAGGCAAGATAAAAACAAATTTCACAGACAGCTACAACTAAATTACCGTGTTCTTATTTTTCAGGGTTTTCAGGATCTCTGGTACACTATGATGCACAAGACAGTGGGGGGTTATAATAAAAGTGAGCTGCCTGAGACACTCAAATAGAACAATTATGTCAATGAAATCTGCAAGATGAAGCTATTAAACAGTGATTAAAAATGAATCTGTGTATTTTAGGTGGTTTTGAAATTTTCCAAACAGAAAGGGGCTTGAAAAGTTTTTTTTTTTTTTTAGTCTTTTTAAGGTATTTCTATCTGAAGCTGTTTTTTATTTAAAATGCTGTTAAAATATATTTTCTTCCATTACTTAACAAGTGCAATTTATTCCTGAAAATATTCACTTAATATTATATCTAATTATATATTACATTTTATATACACACACACACATACACAACAGTCTCCATTAATATCAATGGGAAAATTAAATGGGAAAAAGACAATGTATTCCTGAGCCGCAAAAGTTTCACCATTTTTTCACCAGATGTACAAAATTTGTACATTTTCCTTGAAACATTGAAAAAATCTCCTGCAAAGCCATGCCCAGAATATGAGAATGCTATCTGAAAAGGCAATTCTTATAAAGTAATTGCTGTGGTCACTTGCATTCCTCATAGTTCATCACTTCTGAGCTTTTCTTAGTGCATCATTTGTGGAAATTACAAAAAGTGTATCAAATCACAGTCATTCCTAATGATACTGTCTTCCAAAACAATTCTAGTCATTTTATCATTTCACGTTTCTATCTGACAGGTGCTGTTTTTCTTTGCCTTTCAACTTATTTTAGTACTATCTTTTAAATTTTTTGCTTTAAGGCTCTTAATAATAAATCATGGCTCAACGTCAAGATTTCTTAAGAGATATTGCCGGCAGGTACACGGAGACAACAGCGATATGTTCAAGAGAAGCCACATGTATAGCCTGCCTGCAAAGTTTTGTGTTGAAATTTCTGTTCTAATAAGTCCTTTCGTATATGTGTGCATTAATCACACACTATTAAAATTTTAGGGTACAAATGACATTTGTTAGTAAGTGCAAGTTCATGGAAAATGAGCTCTTACGCTCACATATGCCCATCAGGATCGCTCATATTGTGAGAACTTGCACTTATTGGCACTTTTCTATTTGGTGTGAAGATGATGAATGAATAGTTATATATGTGTGTAAACAGATAAATACATGTTTGGAGGAGCGGAGCTAAAAGAATGGGAGAGGCGGCTCACTTGGTGGAGCATATCGAGTGTGAGTTAACAGTGTCTGTTGCTATTGGATACTCTGGTCCTGCTTTGACATCCAGATCATCACCACTAGGTGGAGACTTTGATTTAAAATGAAGGTGTTCTCACCTGACTCATTTATGAACCGACTAAAAACCAATGCTTAGTGATACAGTGGATATGATAATTAATGAAAATGAAGGCGTTTCAGTTTAATTAGTACAAAGGTATGTGAGGAATGAGAGCAATACCGTGATTTTTGTGGTGAAGGTGATGATGGTGGTTCACATTTCAGGTTGACCATATCAGCCGAGTGTCCCATGCAGCTGGAGGACTTCCCCATGGATGCCCATGCCTGCCCCTTGAAGTTTGGAAGTTGTAAGTAATGGAACTTGAAGCTCAGGGGCTCAGTATCATCTCCTTTCTTTGTGTGTTAATTTGTGTTTTTCATATTGTATTTAAGACTGAAACAAAAAGAGAACTGTTTTCTTTCCTTGTATTTCAAAGTCATGTTAAAATGTTTAGAAGCTATAAATTGCCTAGCATGTAGGACAGTCACATAAACACCTAGCAGCTGAAAAAAAAAAATGCAGCCTCATAGACTTCTGGAAAGTGTGTACATATGTGCTGATGATGTACATATGTCATTCTCTGAATGTGAGATGATGCAAAACATTTCCAGTTTTCGGAACTGAACGCAAACTGAGTGAGTTTCGTTTACTGCAGCAATACCTTTGTGATTGTTTTCATGGGTGTAGTTTAAATGTTTTGTAATTTTAGGGAACGTTTAACTGTGAGTCCCTAGTCGGTTGGATGGTTAATTACACTTACATTTATTCACTCAGATGATTCTTTTGTCCAAAGCTATTTATTATTTAGCTGTGCATAGAGCAGTGTAATTTTTTACTCTACCAATTCAGGGTAAGTGCATTAAGAGTACTACAGCAGGAGCAGGGACTCAAACCCAGGTCATTTAAGTGTGAGAATGGCTCTAAGCCCTACATAACCTCATGCTTTGAATTGCTGAATTGATGTGTATTTATTCAGGTTACCTGTGCATGTGAAGATTCAGTGTGTATAAAAGGAAGCTGTTGCTATGTGTGAGTTGCAGCTTTTGTTGTTAGCACAAGGGTCACGCAGCCTTAATACTTCTGTTATGGATTAGTCAATAAAATAAAAGCTGTTGGACCATATGTCTTTTCTGTGAACAGTGCCTAGGGTTTTACAATGAACTAAAAATAATGTAGCACATTATGGGCAGAAAGGAAGTACTGAACATGGAGTAAAGGTCTCTATGATTCACAACCGAGTTGTTGATAATTTCTCATACTTCTTCCATATCTACTCATTCTATATCAGTAAAAGCAACAAAAACTGTAATAATAATAATAATAATAATAATAATAATAACATATCCATTTGTCCATTATACAATGTACAATGGAGCGTAACAGATATGCTGAGTGCATCCGGGAAGCACAGCATGCGAGGCAAGATACACCCTGGAGGGAGATGTTTTGATAATTTCCAGATGTTTACAATATAAAGAAATAAGGTTTACAAGTTCACTGTCTGTGTTTCACAGGGACACTGTGCCATTACAGGTGCCGAGTAGCATTGCTAACAAACATTTAAAGTTACATTATCTTCACTTGACTGTCAGATCAAGGCTTTGTTTACTCTAGTTTAAGGGTATTCCTGGTGCAAAATGTTTTAGGGTACCTGTGAATGATAAGACATTCATATTATTAAGCTTTTATAGATTATTATATACACACACAAACACACGCCATCTGAACCACTTGTCCCATACAGGGTCGCAGGGAGCCGGAGCCTAACGCGGCAACTCAGGGCGTAAGGCCGGGGGGGAGGGGACACACCCAGGACGGGATGCCAGTCCATCGCAAGGCACCCCAAGTGGGACTTGAACCCCAGACCCACCGGAGAGCAGGACCCGGTCCAATCCACTGCACCACCGCGCCCCCGATTATTATATAATGGTCAAATTTATAAACAAATTGATTTGCATGTTTATGGTCCCAGTGAAGTTGGTAAATTAAGAATGTAGCAGTAATAATAGTAATGCTTATAATAATAATGCGCCATTTTAAGGGGACTGGCTTTAAATAATTGGATAAGTTGTTACTTAAATTAGAATTAAAATTGTCATTAGAGGAAGCAGCATTTATATGAAACACCTTGTTGCAGTGATAAAGAGGATTAATTATGTGTAGGTAAGGTGACATTGTCTCTCTCATTTTATTTTGCTGACCTTATGGTTTATTCAGCAGGTGTGGACATCCACGCATTGTTTCGGTGTCACTATGTGCGCTATTCACCTGTCAGTCAAGAGGTCAGATGTAACAGAAGCTCTTTCTGCAGCTGAATCAGCACTCGTCCAGTGGTCTCTCTGTCCTTGAATGGTAAACCACGAAGAGTACGCAGGACAAGGCATTACAGGCCCACACTGCTACCGGCTTTGTCCACTATAACAAAGAGCACGTAGTTATACTTCTATAGTAACAGCACGGAAAACAACTGCACGCTGTCATTTAAAAGTCCTTTACAGACTTAGACTTATCATTGTCATTTCTCTGTCCCCATTTAGTCTCACCACCCCTCATATTCTACATCCCAGACCCGAGAGTGTAGACTTGAGGTCCTCACCACTACACCCTGTCTTCTACTGCAACATGCTTCTGTCTGGAAGTGTTGATTAATTTCACTTTGTTTCACACAGAATGACCAGAGTTACAATAGAACAATTACAGTGGAATTACTTTCACTCTCGTATTATCATCACTGTTCATGCACAGCCTTCCTAACGGGATTATATTATTATAATTTTTTTTTTTTTCCAAGATGTTTGTGCAAAGCAACTTATTATTTTAAAATAATAAGGAATTGAAGTGACAGCCTTTTTGATGCACTTTAAATAGTACTTTTGAGTCTCAAGAGAAATGATGGTGAGAGCTTGCTTAACCTGGGTTGCTTTTGTGGCATTTCAACATGTCGGAAAACATTTTGGCATTTTGTGGTTTCATGGTGAGATACAGTCCCAACTGGTGGCGAGTACTGTGCACCTGTGGTAACATCTTTTATGAAGCAAATTGGGACTGTGTGAAGTTTCAGCTTTGCTCCATAAGGCTATTATGCATCACTTATCTCATTAAGGTTATTATATTGTGCAGCATCCAGGCCCTGAACAAGATTGCAATTAGCACCTCACAGTACATGGCTGCAGTCTACTTCCAGGGTCGAGCAAGGTCTTGGGTATAAGAGGATTGTCCCCTTGCTGTGCCTCGTGGATCCATTACCACTACAGTGTCACAACCAATGGGCCACAAGTTCGAAAATGTTGATCAGCCGGTTTATTTTAACACAGGAGAGATGTCAGGTTTGTTTGCCACTTGCGAATTGGCAACATGGGCAAAGAGAGGGTGGTCAGCTGTGGCATGGAGTTCAAACTCCTCAAATGCAGTTCATTGAGAGGTTTTTTCTCTACCAAAGCACACCTATTTTCTATGCTTTTGTGCTTTGCGGTTACAACATGAGGTAAATCTGCTTAGGTGAGAGGTAAAGTTAATTACCCTGTGTAGCATTGCTCAGAATAGCAGGGCACATTTATTTAAACTCTACCGTGACAGAGGAAGGGATAAGGTGCTCGAGGGTATGCCAGTGACTGTGATTAGACTAGATCAGCTGTCAGTTGTCCATAGCTGGAAAGATGTTCTAAGTGCTGCTATAAGCTCATTTGCTTTTAACCTAATGCCGCGTCTTATATCTTCCCTTTCAAAGTGCCATTGAGGTGTAATAGGATTACATATTTTTTGCATCACCTGTCAAATGTCAGTACATAATAAATGTCTGGTAGGTTATCTGTAGGTTCAGCTTTGTGTAGTTGCATGGAATTGCGTGTTCTTTCTGCTGCCCTTACAGTAGGGGATTCCTAAGGGGAACCCGAGCTGTGGGTGAACACCAAATCCTACTTAGCCGCTGATTCCTAAGTACGTCTCCTTTGCCCTCCCTGAGTTGTCCACGCCTTTGCACCATACCTTGAATTCACTTGCCTGTTTTCACAGGCCAACAGTCTCCCTCTGCCATCTTCTCATTACGGTTGCGCTGTTTTGAGAAGAGACCTCACCTTTGCCCCTTTTTTGCATATGACCGTCATCCCAGTTTCTGTTCTTTAGGGCAAATATTCGCATAGCCTTCGATACATTAATCATCTGACTTACCTCTCAGGGGTCTTTTAAAGAAGTTCTTTTTTTCTTTAATCTCACAGTATGGTTCAATATCCACATCTACAAGGGTGGTACTCTCTGCTTTCATCCCCTAGAGATACGTGGGTGTGACATCCATTTAATTCACCTTGTTCGATTACCGTCTCCTTGGTATTGCCAGATGCTTATTGCATTTCGGGTTGCCTGTTATTTGCTCATTAATTTATTGTAGACATCATCAACAGGACTTGGGTTTCAGCTTTACTGCTTCCAGATGGTGAAGCTAAATGTAAAAAAGTTTATGATACGTATTCCTTTTTTCGCATCATCATGTTCAGCTTCCTTGTCACACTGGACCCAAGTGACGTTCAATCCACTGGACCTTTCAAACATAACAATAATATGAGATGCTTTGCATGTACCAGCCTATCCTCCCTTCATCATCAGCTGACCACAGCCACCACCATTGCACAGCTGTGGATTTGTGGCACACCTAATGGAATTCCCAGTCCTAAACCCTTTCTTCTCACCAAGCATGTCTGTCCAGGTTCAGGTAACCACAACCTAGGAGGATATCAAGGACCTGTAGGTGTACCACTATAGCATTTTACTGCAGAACAAAATGACTTGCATCTTGAACCAGCAGTCATTTGACTTTGTTGGTTGATCAGACTCATTTGCCCACATGTACAGGGGCCTCTGTTTCTGTTGTTTTTATATAGATCTTCTATTATAATCATGGCTTGTGCCAGGCACCATGTTTTCTATTGTCAACAACTGCTCATCCTGAGCAAAGGGTTGCAGCAAGCCAGAGCCTTACCCAGCAACACAGGGCACAAGGGATACACTCAGGAAGGGATGCCAGTCTGTCGCAGGGCACCCCGAGCAGGGCTTGAACCCCAGACCCACCACATAGCAGGCACTGGCTGAACCCGCCATACCACACGTTTCAGGAGCTTATCTCCTATTGTGGGGAATTCATGCATGCAGGCTTTCATTGCACACTTGTTGCACCTACGCCAAGAAATGCTACTCCCCTCACTCTAGACAGTACTGAACGTTGAACAGTCTACGCCACGTGGAAGGAAAATCCTGCTGCATTTCATCAGCTTCTCTGGTCATACCATGTTCTGCTGAAGACATTTTGATATCAGAACGCAGTGTTCTGGCCTCAGCAGGTTGATGGAGGGCTCTTGACCGCTTTTAAGCCAAACAGGAGTAATGGAGTGATGTGCGATAGGTTAGGTTCTTATAACGCTTAGCTTCCAGTTCTGCCTACACACAGTGTGACTGAAGCGTAGGCCCTCATGAAGGGCCTGCCCGTAGGGAAGCCATGTTAGATCAGTACTGTCACCTCAGGGATTGCGGGGACCCTCATTTACAGGGGAAAGTACCGATGCCTCATCGCAGATCACGCTTGAGGCCTGCGCGTTACCCAGGGGGTGTCATTAGTGCCGCATGCTGAGGCTCTCCTCGATATGTGTCATAACTTCCTTGAAGGACAAACTTTCCTCACCATTAAGTGTGAAGTACTTGAAATTTAAAATGAAACCAAGCTTTTCCAGACCGGTTGTTTAGATGACAGACCTTATCATGTGTTTTTTTTTTTTTTTTTTTTTCTTTTTTTTCCACAATGGTTTTACAACTTGAATATAACATCTGGTATTTACTGCATTGTTTAACCTGTCTGTGTCTATATTACACAATTGATTTAAAAATGTTTACATTTGTCAGCCAGTTCCGACTTCCCCTGCGCACTTCGACTGTAAGCCTGAGCATGCCAGTTGCAGTCGGGCTACGTGGAATTTCAGTAACACGTTTGTTTCAACATTCTCAAGAACTTGTTAACATTAATACATTTCTGGACATACTTTGACCTTAATGCACAGGTCTTAAAGTCACAGACAGGTGTCTGCTGCTTTTTTTGTTAGCTCATTCTTCTGGCTTAGTGTACATGTACTCATTTACCGGAGACTTTTCTCCAAAGCAACTTACAACTTTAAGCTACCGAGAGTTACTTATACAGCTGGGTAACTTTTTGCCGGAGTAATTTCAGGGTAAGCACCTTGCTGAAGGGTAATAAAGCTGGGGGTGGGATTCAAACCTGTGCCCTTTGGGGCCAAAGGCAGTAGCCGTAACCACTACGCTACCCCTTGTATAATTAGTATAATTAATTTTAATTGTATAATTAGTCCAGTTATTAGTAGTTATTTGTGCTGTGTATACTGACACGCTCTTCCCCCATACATTGCATATGGTATGTCTTAAACACTGAAGTAAATAATTGCCTTCAAATGTTTTTGAAACTGAAAGTATTGAAATCGTGGAACTAATTGATTAGTAAAAAAAGGGCCTTAGAAAACCTCATGACTCATTAGGAAATGAATGTAAGACTCCTGTCCTGGAGCCTAAGAATTGACCTTCCTTTTTGTATTCGCCAGCTTCTAAAGGCACCCTAACAGTCTAAAAGCAAGCAGGGTACTGTGGCAGAGCTCAGAAAGGAAACAAGCGCACTAATCTTGGAGTTAAGAGGGCGGAACTTTCAGGACAGGTTACAGGTTATAAAGAACCTCACTCAGATTAGCGTGAACACGGATGCAAAGGGATCTGATTGAACTCCAGGATTGGCCGAGAAATTACTGCCAGTGTGCATTTGGTGAAAATGGGAGAGACAGGAAACAAAATTAAACAGCCATTGAGATCAAAACCAGTTTTAAGAAGCTCCTGTATTCACTTAGTAGCTTCTAAGGTTACACATTTTCAGGCTGCTTGAGATTGCTTAAAATCCCTGATTTAAATTATTTTAGCCTGTAAAGTGACTCTGATTAAAAAGAACGACAGCTGGAACAGTTGGGGAAAAAAAACAAGGTACATAAACTTAATTGCAGATTGTGCAGTTATTGCATAATTACATGAAAATCTCATAATTGCACTTTAAAAGAAAATACTGGGAGAAATAAAAGGCACTAGAAGTCAGATTGGATTAATCCAGTAGTGTTCTGCAGTTCAGACAGATAATTGCTGTAAATCTAATTACTCTAGTTTTTTTATGTTTTCTTAATCTTGTCAGAATTGGACACTTGCATATAACTTTTGCAAGCTTTGTCTGAATGGCTTTCGTAATCACCGTTTACAAGCACTCCATACTTCATGCAGTTTTGAAATTTATTTCCAGGTGGAATCAAGAAATTACATTTCAATATGCAAGTGGTCCCCGATTTACAATGGTTCGACTTACAATTTTTTCGACTGTACTGTGGTGAGCTGGAGATAGACATTCAATAAAAACCGTATTTCGAATTTTAAATTTTGAATTTTTCCCAGGCAAGCGATGTATGGTGCGATACTCTCTCGCGATGCTGGGCAGCGGCAGCGATCCACATCTTCCAGTCTGTCACGCACACATGTGTATTAGGTGTACTAAATGCATTTTCGATTTACGGTATTTTCGACTTCTGATGGGTTTTGGGGAACGTAACCCCATCATAAATCGGGGACCACGTGCATTTTAATGTTTTTTCGGAAATTCAGCCACACTGATCCAACAAAACTATACTGCACTTCACCTGTCAAATTTGATTTCCTTGTAGCAAACCTGTGAATTTTTCTGTGTCTGTAACAGGATTAAATTGAGAACTAGCACCTGTCGTTTGGTTGTGATGCAGTATTCCTTTGAGTCATCAATCCAGTTAAAATAACTCCTGATTTGATTTTTCCTAGCTCTCTATGCTCACTGCTCACATAACTACATAAGATGGGGCGGGGTTTGGCCAGGGCCTGCTCTCCGGTGGGTCTGGGGTTTGAGTCCCGCTTGGGGTGCCTGGTGACTGATTGGTGTCTCACCTGGGTGTGCTCCCTCCCCCTCCAGCCTTGTGCCCTGCGTTGCCGGGTTAGGCTTCGGCTCACCGTGACCTCGCTTGGGACAAGCAGCTTTAGACAATGTGTGTGTGTGTATGTATACATGAGATGGTACATGAGTACTCTGTTTAAAGGAGGCTGCCTTATCTGAAATGATCCTTTATGTCACCCAACATATAATACAACTCATGCCCTAAACCACTTTTGGAAGGAGGTGGACTGAGTGTTGTAAACTGACCAAAGGCAAGATCATTCTCTACTCTCCAGACATGTTCAGAAAGATGTAATAATTTGATTATTAGGTAATTAGGTAATTATTAGGCATTTTTTCTCTGAGGTATACATTGCTTTGGAGGAAAGCGTCTACTAAATAAATAAATGTAAATGTAGGTAAACATGAAGCTAAATGTTGTGTTTATGGACTCTTTGCAGTGGTGAGCTTTGCATTAATGTAACAATCAAAATAATCCTACAGAGCTACCAGTCTTCCCTCTTACCGCTAACGTCTTTGGATGGAATAATACAAAAGGATGCACAGTGTGGGTTTTGTGCCTGTGTCCCTCAAGCCCGAGTAGCAGGAACACCCTGGAGTATCTCAAGGTGCTGTTACTTAACATGGTGCTGCAGGGCTCTTCCTCTGTTACAGCGCTGCCCAGTCCTCCCTCCTTATTTGTTTACCGCCCAAGTTTATTTACCTGCTGTTTGACTCACTGCCTGCCAGGACAGTGAGTGGTCTTAGGGTATGAAGAGGAGCTGTTGGTCAGGTTGCGTTTGAGCGCAAAGAGGCACTTGGCAGCCTAAAAGTTTAACTTGTGAACTGACAGTTGTCAGTTCAAGTCCTAAGAGGGACCTGCTTTTGTACCCTTCAGAAGGTCTTTAACCGCAGTCATTGCTAAAACGGTAAGTCACGGAATGACAGCATAGGTTAAGCAATATGGTCATTTTAAAAACCGTTTTGAGGTTTGAGTTTTTTGGCAGGCAGTGCACTGCTTGAGTCCCACAATCCCTTTGCTTCCTCTCTGAAGTGAAGGAGGCAGGGTGCATGAACCTCAGCTCAGAGGGGGCTCCTGCTGACAGCAGAAACCACAAGGTCCACTACGGGGGGGGGGGAATGTTTGTTTGACATGTCCTCCGTCCCGAGAGCTAGAGCACCTCACCTGAAGAGGAGGTCAGAGAGCGGCTTACGGCTCGTCAGGGTTCGCAGACACGCTGTTTTGCGTGGACAGGCAGCTTTAATTCAAACAAATGAAGGTTGCCGATGATCCGAGCAGCTGAGGTGGAGCAGGGGACGGATTGGTCCTACCCACTCAACTCACTGCTGACCTCTGGTACGGCGCCAGCTTCCCAAGCCTCTTGAGAAAATTGTGCTGACAGACTTTAATTACAGTTCAGAGTGTGAAGCGTGTGTTGTCAGCAAGTGTGCAGTTTAAATGGGATGTGTCTGCAGCTGTGGCTCTTCTGTTTCCATACAGATCTGTTTACGTATACTGTCTAAAACAATATGTCTGTGAAATCAAAGCAGCTTAAGCTGTATGACTACTGGAGTGGGTTTGGTAAATAAGTTCTGTTTAGTTATAAATTATTAACTCACAAGGCTACATACCGTCAAATGTGTTGCTCATAACTAAAGAACTTAAAGCAACAGCAGTATGGAACAGAACAATTTTGGCAAAATACATCAGTGATTTTACTGTTAGTCTTGCTCCGCTGTCATAAGAAACTTGAATGCATTGGCCTTTGGTGTCCAGGTACACACTGTTAACATCTAGGCACCTCGGAATTCGGTGCAAACGTCAAATGTGCATCCTTTTTTTTTGTATTTGTTTTTAATTCCATCACCTGGTGTAATCAGTCTAGCTAGGTTTTCCAAAGTATCACGTATCATATTGGACACAGGCTAGAATATCATACTTATAAGAAGCGTGTTATGTGTTTAATTTTTTTTATGTCAAATATGTCAAGACAGTGATGCAGCCCTGCATGAAAATGGCACCACAGGCGTTAGGTGTGACATCCTTCATGTGAGTGCAGTACAGAGAACTTCCTTTGGCTTATGTGGAGGCTGGGACAGTTTGATAAGAGTGCTGTCCTTAAACATCAGCTACAAGCTTAATATAGCCAACAGTGACTGGCAGTGCGACCGCAATTCTGTCACAGAGCACAGACTGAGACTGAGGACAGATGCACGGCCCAGGGTTTCTAATGGGCATGTGTCATTAAAACCGTGGCTACCGCCAGGAGGACAGCAGGTGGCATGTGGCATATTTAACATGGACATGGACTTATAACCTGTGGAGGCTGCTCGTTAAGGTCCCAGGACACGTCCTATGTTTACAAACCGTGCTGGAAAAAAAGATAACTAAGAAACAACAGCATGGGCCTAGTTAGTTGAACTGGAAGTCTGTGTCTGGCATGACAGTGTTTCAGGACAAAACTGTGTATACATGGCCATCAAAAAAGCTCATGTGACCGATGTGAGAAATATAATGGCTTTGAGCAGTGCTGGACCTTTCTTCTGGCCTGGTTATCATGCTTTGAAACCTCAGCCATAGATGATGGTGTCTGTAGGGGACCGCATTAAAGATCTCATGGCCTTAACTTCAGTGCAGATGGGAACCAATATTAGTAACTCACCAGGAGACTGGAAGCAAACACCTTACCGATTCTTTGCCAGAACTAGATGCCTGGCATGTTGATGAGGATGTAAGAACTATGGGTGCGGGAACACCCAACTTAAACATATTCAATCCGCACAGCTGTGGCAAAAGCCCAGCCCACCTCTCACATTCAGTTCTGGCAGACATACGGCCCGACAATGAAGCATCATTAGAAAGTGGAGATATTCAGCTTCTTTAAGGATTTCCACAAGGCTTATGAAAAAAGATTAAACTCTGAGTTGTTTTAGTCAAATTATTTCTGCAAACCCCTTTTTTCTTTCAAAGCAATAAAACATTCATTAGATTCTATCTTTATACCAAGTCATTTGCCAAGGAGACCTGCTTTTTAAATATCTGAAAGTTGGCTCGATCCAACATTAGTCGTAACGCCAGGATCAATATTTATTGATAGGTAGAGTGTGTTGAAGTGAATTATCAATGGACTTCACTATTAGGTCAAAGTAAAACTTGTCAGTAGTTGTGTATCATCTCTGTGTGATATTCCTGCTGCTGGTTAATTAACGTTTGGATTTCTGACTGGTGTTTGCAGATGCCTATCCGGTCTCAGAGGTGGTTTATACCTGGACCCTGGGTGCTGCTAAGTCCGTGGTCGTGGCAGAGGACGGATCCAGACTCAACCAGTACCATCTCATTGGTCAAACTGCAGGGACCGAGGACATCTACACCAGTCGAGGTGCATCTCAGTTTCCTTCAGCTACCTCATCTGCAGCCTCCAGTCACCTCAATCAGGAATTACACTGTTTTACACTGGTTTGCATATGAAATTACCACCTTAGTTGTTTGCACCTTTTTCTCACTTTTAATTTGCTCTCAGTAGTTTCAAATGCAAGCCAGCCTGATTTTGAAAGGCTGCGCCCAGACCCTGTGCCCAGGAATTGTTTTTAAATCAAGCTGGATGGAAACAATAAATGAATGTACAGGCTTTGAGACCATCGCAACCCACACAGTGCCAGATGTTCCTGGGGCTCTGTGGACAGGGGGGACACTTATTCCTGCCTTTGGCTATTAGAACTCCAGGGTAATCCGAGCAAAAATTCCCATCACTTGTGCTTTTAGAGAGTGATGTCACTGGATCAGGATTGGATAACATGGCTGTGACACGTGGCATTGTAAGGCATCTGTTTAATTCTCTTACATAAAGACAAAATACTTTTTTTTGTTGCCACGAGGCAGAAAGGTTATTAAATGTGTGGACAACATGCTCCATGAAGCAGATGCCCGTGTGTAGTGTCTACGTAAGGCTCTCACTTCTCTGCCTGAGACGCTACTGTGTGCTTTCCGAAGTCCACACTTTCAGCAGGGTTCTACCCATGATGCCACACTGTCCGCGTTTGTCAGCAACACCCACTGAAAACAGTGGATGGATGCCTTAATGCTTTTGTTCGTCACATTTGCTGTGGCGATTTGATGTGACACTGAGTGACATCAGGCTCTCCGTCTGTTCACCTTTTGTGCTCCCTGTGCTGGATTGTCCTCATCAGCCATCCCCAAATTCTTTATAAATCTAGACCCCCATGGGACCCAATGTGAGCCTCGCTTTTTAATTAGAACTAATCTGAGGCACAAACCCTCTTTGCATTGTCAGGAATAGGCTGCTGAGAGGCTCACAGCAGGCACACACTTACTTACAGACAGCAAATCTCACAATGTGAACCAGAATGGCACAAAAAGGAAGAAGAACACACTTTTGTGAGGGGTCATGTGAGGGGTCAGAAGTAGCAGTCATTGACTGCAGCAATGATAAAACTGTATTTTGTCAACACATGGCCAAGACTTCAATAGAAATTTTGTGTGCTTGGCTCTAACCTCAGTGACATTTATTTTACTGTTTTTTCGGTCCCTTTCGACAGATGATAACGTCAGTGCTGAGTTTGGAATCGCTGCACTTTCATTTAAAAACAAAAAAGCAAAAAAAAAACAAAACATGACACCTTGCTGTACTTACCAGTTGACCAACATGGCTGCGTTGTTCTCCGCGATGAATGGAAGTTCTCCATACGTGCTCCAGAATCCCAGAAGTAAAAGCCACCAGAGGTTCATGTTCATTCCCCTGGGACCCAGGCCCAACTCCATATATTCAATAACAAAGTGGCCAGGTTCAGGCTCCCAGCAGTTGTCCTGCAGAGTACCTCCGGGGGGAGGACAGGTGCCCACTTGCGGAAAACATGGTACCTGGCTGCACCAAAAAAAAAATATTTTCCACAAACTTCCTTCCGAATCCCCACAAGCCCCTTTAGCCAAATTCCTAGGATTCCCAGCTGATAATTACCAGCAGATTTTGTCTGACCGAGCCTGCTGTGTTCCCGGACGACTGCGGTCTGGAGGAGTGGGCAGGACTTTGTGACGCAGGACCGGAGAGGGCAGGATGCAGATTACGTCTAGGGATTAGCGAGATACAAAAATCCGATTTTGCTAAGAGAAAGCCTCAGTCTTCAGTGGCTTTTCCATAGTTCATCAGACTCAGCATGGGGGGCACAGGAAGGATTTTTAAAAGCTTCAGATGCAATCTTCACTTGGTTAGCAGGATATTATGGCCCCTTTTTTAGATGTAATAACTTACTGTACCTCGTGCTGTAACTAACACATTCCTCTGTGTGAAGATGACATATGTGGTGGACAAATTCATCTCTGGTCAACTGTTCTTTTTCACTTGTTTCTACTCGGCACTTTTTTGTTACAAAAAGACAATCCATATTACCTATTTGCCAGGCTAATTGGAGTTTTAATAGTTGTTGTTCTGTTTTTATTTCCCTTTTAGTGTTAATTACTTTGTGTGCTGTTTTTTGAGATGGTCATCAACAAAAGATGTTTCATATATGTGTCATTATTATTAGTTTGGCAGCAATCATCGGCAGCATCCTTCATAATTAATCGAGAAGTTTTAGCAAAGGTTTTTGCCCCTCCCTCCCAGGATCTCAATGTGCTTCACTCAGTTCTTTGTTTTTTTGTAAATGAAATAAAATATTTTATTGTTTCGTATGGCTGTGCCAGGTAGCCGCAGCACACCTCCACGCAGACAGCTTTTGTGTGGATATGCATGCCATGCCCTATGAGTGCGCCTTTCCTTGTTTCCTCCACTGGGGGGCAACCTTTAATGCTACTTCATATAAATGATGGTTTCCAGAATTCTTTTTGAACACTCTTGATTGGTTGCTGAGTGGTATTCTCTCTCAGAGCTAAATGTATTTTCCTACATGTTCAGTCTCAACTGACCGCTTTTTCTCACTCACAGGACAGTACACGGTAATGATGGCCCACTTCTACCTGAAGAGGAAGATCGGTTACTTTGTCATCCAGACCTACATGCCCTGCTTCATGACCGTCATCCTCTCCCAGGTGTCCTTTTGGCTGAACCGAGAGTCTGTGCCTGCCAGGACTGTCTTCGGTCAGTACAACTTGCTCCGATGCGAAACTTGTATGCTCCCTATAAGCAGTGAGAAATTCCAGTGCAGTCACTGTTTAGCCGGAAGCCCAGTTTCACCTGGGGTTAAAATTGGTTTAGTTCAATGGCATCATTGTAAGATTTAACTGTTTTTTTTATCTGTAATGTCTTTTTTTATGAGGGGGGTGTGGTGGCGCAGTGGGTTGGACCACAGTCCTGCTCTCCGGTGGGTCTGGGGTTCGGGTCCCGCTTGGGGTGCCTTGCGGTGGACTGGCGTCCCGTCCTGGGTTTGTCCCCTTCCCCCTTTGGCCTTACGCCCTGTGTTGCCGGGTAGGCTCCGGTTCCCCGTGACCCCGTAAGGGACAAGCGGTTCTGAAAATGTGTGTGTGTCTTTTTTTATGGGGTTAGCCTTTGGACTTAGAGCTTGTGGGTGTGAATCCCACCTCTTGCTGCAGTACCTGTGAGCAAGGTACTTGCCCTAAATTGTTCCAGTTAAAATGACGCTGCTGTACAATCAGTGTAAGTATCTTAAGATTGTGAGTCATTCTGGAGAAAAGTGTCAGCTAAATGAATAAATTATTACACAAACCACTTCTGCTTGGCCTGTTGCACCTCTACTTGTTCTATGACTTGAGCTATATAATATCAGTGAGAACTTCCTTAGTTACATATTTAGAAGCTGAAGGAGACTGACTTGCAGTAGGCTTACCAAGTGCTGAGTTTACTCCTCCATAGCCTGCGGTGAACTGCAATCAGTTTGAACACGTAATGGTTTCCACATGTCACTCCAGCCACTGTCGTCCTTCTTTAAATTGATTTTGCCCTGCCGGCACCAACATGCTCATTAAAGCAGAAATGGGAATTGACTGGCAAAGATTATAAAATTGCATTTTTAATCCCTGCAGATTACGGTAATAAATCCAAATCGGGATTTAAACACAGCTTTGCATTCACGCATTTTGTTTAGTTGAGAAAGCAGCACAGGGACACTCAAGCGTTTGCAATGGGAAGATGTCCACCCTGCACAGGGCTTGTGTCCTCACTATGAGTTAAATTGAATTATTGCCCTGTTCTGGTCTCCCTCAGGTGTGACAACAGTGCTCACCATGACGACCCTCAGCATTAGCGCACGTAACTCTCTGCCCAAGGTGGCTTATGCCACAGCCATGGACTGGTTTATCGCTGTCTGCTACGCGTTCGTCTTCTCTGCTCTCATCGAGTTTGCAACTGTCAATTACTTCACCAAGCGGAGCTGGGCTTGGGATGGAAAGAAGGCCATGGAAGCTCAGCAGCCCAAGGTGGGCATCCTCACTGCCACAGCTCTCACTCCTAAGTAAACAGCTTGCATGATCCATAGTAAAATGTTCTACACAGAGTCTCACCATCTGGAATGCCACCCATATGGTTAGAGGTTCATATCCCGATCACTTCACCTGAAACGTATCAGTGAAACAGCCAGTTTTACAAGATGTAAAATTATTAATTGTTAAGTAGTAAATGAATTACATGAAACAGTTAAAAGGCAACACTTGTTAAAGGTTTCTTCAACAACTCAACCAAAGCAATGCAGCCTCCATAAACTTTACGGCCGTACTGGATTATGTTGCTTCATATGATATAAAAACAAATGTTTATGTTTTAGGGGGTGTGGTGGCGCAGTGGGTTGGACCGCAGTCCTGCTCTCCGGTGGGTCTGGGGTTCGAGTCCCGCTTGGGGTACCTTGCGACGGACTGGCGTCCCGTCCTGGGTGTGTCCCCTCCCCCTCTGGCCTTATGCCCTGTGTTACTGGGTAGGCTCTGGTTCCCCGTGACCCTGTATGGGACAAGTGGTTCTGAAAATGTGTGTGTGTTTATGTTTTATATTTTATATTTATTTCTCACATCTACACTTATAAATGGAGATGAAGGAATTTAAAAACAAATGTTTTCCTTGTGGGAACAGTGAACCTTAATCAGTTTTTCACTGAATTAGTTTAATTCTTTATTTTCTTTTTCTGTTCATTGCAGTCTGTTGTCAGTTACTGTCAAGTCTCTTTGAATTACACATTTGTGGCTCTATTGTGTTGAACTTCTTTTCAGATTGTTACTTAAAAAGCACTTTATTAGAAACAATAGTATGATTGAAGCATTTAAGTCTCCTTTTAAAGCAGCAAGCTCTTCCCTCCTACACAGACTATCTCTAAACTGTTATGTTGTCTTTTGTTCCTTGGGCAAATCCGGTTTTATTGCTGTACTCCCCAGTGACAGTCTATCGCTACCCTTTTCTTCAATGCAGAAAAAGGACCCCTTGGCATTGTCGAAGAAGCCAAACAACGCCTGTTCCGCCGGGGGTGTGAACTACACACCCAACCTCAATAAAGACACAGCCATCGCCACCATCTCCAACAGCACCTCCGTACCGTTGAAATCGGCCGAAACAAAGGCACCTGACCCCAAAAAGACGTACAACAGTGTCAGCAAGATCGACAAAATGTCCAGGATAGTGTTCCCGGTGCTGTTTGGAACTTTCAACCTGGTCTACTGGGCCACTTACCTCAACCGAGAGCCAGTAATCAAAGGTGCTGTGTCACCCACATAAAGATCCCTTTGCCCCTAGGCTCCCAATGTCAGCCATATTGCGCCACAAACCAGGTTGCCATAGAAACCAATTTCAAGCACTGAAGACTTGCCGTAGTCATAAGTTGTGAGAACTTCCCTTTTTTTCATAAATTGCATGACAAAAGCTATTGGAATTACTATTGCCATGTTTGCCTTGACTCTTTTTACTGTATACTAGTCAAATAGGGTTTCTTAAAGAATGTTGCATTTTATTCAACACAGCAAGAATTTTTACCATTGCAAATTACTTTCCAAATTCAGTGACCTGATCTATACTACATAGCATTTGAAGCGTACATTTTTGTCATTATAATAACATAGGTTATATTGAAAACATTGAGGTAAAGCAAAGCCAAATGCTATGCAAAACATTTTATACTTTACAGCAAAACAATCCTCATGCCATAGACGTTTGCCTAAAGCTTCACTTATTTAAGAATGGACTTGGTCAACTGAACATGAAAGTTGCAGTTTGAAGTAGAAGAATAGATTTGGGGGAAAATGTTGCCTTTGGTATCAAGTCCACCTACCAACACACAAAAAAGCTGATACTGGAATTTATTGCAATTTCATATTTAAAAACAACTTTTAACAATTTATAAATCTATCCTTATGCAACTATTTATTTCAAATATTGGAAAAAAAAGGTCCATCTGTTTAGGTTTTTTGCTTCAAAGTACTTTGGAAATATGTATATAATCTTTGGCTGTGGTTTTGACTTAGCTGTTTGTACATATTTATTAAAGAAAAAAGCTTAAAGGTGGAACTGAACAACAATGCGCTGCCATATACTTTACAGCTAATGTGACATAAATATAATTGACCTTTAATCTCGTGAAAATGCTGAAAGCATTAAGATGCAAAGTCTTGCATTGATAGCTTTGATTGAACTTGATGCTATTTTGAACACAGCTGCTCAGTTTGGTTACTGTAATATTATTAATCTGTGTTTTGTTTCTGTTTGGACATTGTGCATTGCTACATTTTGCTTATTTGCATAGTTGTTCGTTTTGATGCTTTTCAAGTGTGCACATTTTTCTTACTATTGATAAATATTATTACAGTTTTTTTAAGGTGGAGTTACATTATATCTTTGGCTGTTTGATAGCAAACTTGCTAAGGTGGCTTTTAAAGCTGTCAGCTGTATAAATGCAAGGGATAAATCTTTGGAAACTTCATCAATCATTAGCATCAGTACCTGTCTGTTTGTAACTAAAACAAGAATTGAGTGTTAACAGCTGTTGTTTATATCTGTGTAAGCACATGGTTTAAGAGCAGAGTGACGATGTCCACATGTTTATAGTTGTGTCTCTTGATGAAGCGAACGTGTGAAAGGTCTTGGGAACAGGCTTTGGGAAAGGGCAGGGACTGTGTTAGGCAATGGTACCATTATCGGTGGCGGGCGGCTCCTCGCAGAGCTCCAGTCACGTGGTTTACTGGACCCCCCCCCGTCTCTCCAGCTCCTGGGATCCTGGGCTGTAATGATTATCCAGGGCTAATTAATCTCCAACCGATATGGCATCTCTGATCTGAGATGTCCCTTGTGATCATAGAGCAAGATGGAGTTCCCCTCCCCGTGTCGCCACATTTCCACATCTTCATTAGACTCGTCAAGTAAAGGGAACCGAGGCAGGGTTTATACAGAGGAGGGCTCTGGGAATACCGAGACAGGGCAGTTCCTCTGGCTTACCTGTCTCCTCTGCGTGAAAAAGTCCTTTACTGCTGGCTCTATTTTTTACTTCCCTTTGGGACAAGATCAGACTGCAGTGTATGTGAGACTTGCATCGTTACATTCACTGACAAATTGTATAGCTTTCGTTTGAGGCATCATGTGGAAAAAAGCAATAATAAAATGAATGACGTTTCATGAGCGACATTCTTAGTCTTTTGTGTGTGAAGTTACAAGAATGAAATGATTTATTCATAGCATGAGAATTTTTCTTTGCTCTCTTTCAGAATGGTTCTACAATAGAAACAAAGTTGTCCAGCTGAATGAAGCTGACTTAATGTGTTTCTGGTGAGCTGCGTGTTGTCTGTTGTAATGTCTCCAGTTTGATTTCAGTGTTGGGTGGATGGGAGCAATTTTTACATCAACTGTTTTGTGTACATCCAACACTTTGTCAAAGACAGAGATTCATAATCAGTTTGCCTCTTCTAAGAGCAGTACCATGGATATTTGGCTTAGTTTTCTGATCACTGCTGCCTTAATAAGAATATAAATATACAATATTTATCTCTATCTTGTTTGTAGAAGAAAGTGTAGCGTAATATCTATCGTAAACCAAATCTTTTTGAAGTCATGCTATAAATTATTATTTTTATTATCAATTTAATATTTCATTTTTACTTGAGTAGTTCATGTTTAACGTTTTGCTGAAGGGTATTACAGCAAGGTTTGTCCTAAGACTCAGTCCGACTACCACGAAGTCCATGTCCTGAATCTTCGTTACTTTACTGCCTGTCCATGTTTTTCATAAGTACTGAAGAGAATCTTCTCATGGGTGACTTTAAAATCATATTTCTCAGAGCGGACAAGTACCTTTACAGTTGCCATGAAAATGAGGGGATGTTACTGTTTGTTCAACGGATTACAGGAATACACACTCAAACTTGAGCACTTGCAGCAGGCAGGAAAGAGAATCTGGCCCATCCTATGTGGTGACAACATCTGGCATCCATCTGTTCATCAGGAATGCAGTTCAGCCTCTTTCTTTTTTTATATTTTGAAAAAAAAATGTATATATATATAGTTTTATCGGGTTTGATCAGTCAGTGACAGTGCTGAATGATGGTATTCCTGCTCAGTCCACGGACAATGCAGCTCCAGAGCTGCTCCGAAGCACTTTTCACCGAGTGCCTTAAGTGTGGCTTTTTAATTGGTCTAGAAGTCAGTGAAGCGTCTAATAAAACAGACTTGGCTACAAGACGTAATGCACAGGTCAATCTCAATTACACATCTAACACCTTGGACGATTCTATTGAACTCTAATATTTTATTTTAATTACACGTTTCTGTTTCTTCTTACTATAAAACACTATTTTCTGTTGTTTTTTTTTCTTGGTAATCCAAATCGTGCTGTTAAGTAGTTAATTTTTTCAGCCTTTTAAAAGTAATGCTGCAACAGTTCTGCAGTTTAACAGCTGTAACGCCTTTGCATTTCTCTACAGTATGTGGAAATATTCAGTAGGCTTTACCAATTCAGTTGCACATGTCAAATAAGTGACATTTATAAAATCAAAGACTGCAGATTATATTACATATGGGTGGCACAGTGGCACAGTGAGTAGTGCTGCTGTCTCTCAGCACCTGGGTGGTGTGAGAGGATGTGGGTTTGATCCCCACTCAATCTGTGAGGAGTTTGCATGTTCCCACTGTGTCTGTGTAGGTTTCCTCCAGGTACTCTGGTTTCCTCCCACAGTCCAAAGACATGCTGTTCATGTTCACCCACAGTGTGTGAGTGATAGAGCAAGTGTGTTCCATTGATGCATGGATGAGTGACCCATTGTAAGTAGTGTATCTAGCAGTGTAAGTCACCTTGGTGAACATTGTGTGCTGGCTGATGACACTACATAGAATTCATTGGAAGTTGCTTTGGAGAAATACTACACTTCACTCCCTACAGTCATTCACCCATCTGCACAACAGTGTACTAGAATCAATCACACACCCTATGGGTGATTTAGGTTCACCTGAAACCCATGTCTTTGGACTGTGGGAGGAAACCAGAGCACTTGGAGGAAGTTCAATCATGCAAACTCCACACAGGCTGAGTGGGGACTGAACCAACTTCTAATTGCACTGTCCAGGTGCTAATTCATAGGCTTGGAAAAGAGACACCAGCGCTATCTGCTGTGCTGCTTTCCCGCTCCCCTAAAAAAAATTCTTTCAGATCCGTATATTTAAATGTAAAAAAGAACCATACGAGTACATTAGTGACGCTCAGCAGCTGATGTTTCTTGCGGCGCATCTCAGTTCCTTCACAAACAATGGTTGCTCACTGCTAATGTATGAGGACATTATAATTTGCCATAATTATATTTATATTTGCCATATTGCTTTCAACTGCCTTGCCTCAGTTTTTAAAAGATAAAGTCCAAGAATACTATATGCATGCAGTGTCATTTTTTTTTGGGATCGGAAGAATAGAACTGGTATTTTAAAATGCCAACCTGCCACCAGGAGGAGGTCTATTTAAAGTGCTCATAGTTATGTCTGCAGTATTTTTCCTAAGTGGGACATTTGGAGGCAGCCTGGTCTTTTGGGCTCCCACTCCTCCAGAGCTGCTAGAAGTGACCCATATCCTCGGCTCAAATACCATGTCTCCTGGCACACTCCCCCGCTTTGATATAATGGGCAAAACACTGTGAAGCATTTATCATGTATGTCCTTCCCTTAAACAGGGGCTGATCTTGTCAAGCTGCTCTTGACAAGCATTTACTAAATAAAATAAAAGAAGGAAGCATGGGCATGAAGACGCGGAAAGTGTTGGTGATGGATGATATTCTGGATCCTGTCTCTGTTACCTTGGAGAACACTGGGTTTTACATGGATCAGCCACAAGAGGATGATCTGCCACACCATGCGGAAATTCACACGTTTACTTTGTTATTAAACACTAAAGTAACACTTCATCTTAATGATGTCCAACTGCCACTGGAGCAGAAACCCGTTAGAAAAAGTCTGGCATTTCTTTGAAAACGTGCAGTTAAATGTTGCCCATTATTCCCTTTATAAGAAAGTTTTTTTTTTTAAAAAAAAGAAAAAAAAAAGGTACTAAGATAATTGTTTACAGTCGAAAATGAAGTTTCAAGTGATTTATCGGAAATGTAATAGCGGCCGCGCGGCGCTGTCCGTGGTGCTGAAAGCGGGAGTCGCTCTGTATTGTACTGCGCCATCATTTCATTCAATAGCACATCTCTTCGTGCGTGGATTGTAGTAACCGGGCAAAGCAATCCAATATGTTTTTTGTTTGTTTGTTTGTTTGTTTATTGATTTATTAGTTTACCACCCCCCCCAAACTTATTTGCCAAACTGATTGACGTTCTTCCTTTCTTTGCTGTCCTGAAATGACAGCCCTCAGTAGTTTAGAACATGTCTTATGTGCAGAAGTCCACTGTCAAAACTTTGTCGCTCATATTTCACTTAACCTCGTTAATCTGCCGTATTCGTATGTATTTTGTTTGTATTTATTAAGGCTGCACTGGTTTTCTTTGAATAGGATGAAGCGGACACACTGCACCCGACTCGAGATCAGTCACCCTTCCCGCAGCACATATTTGTGTCGTATTATTATTTATATGTATGTGGACGGAGTCCGTGGATCGCAGGGCTACCGTGAGGAATTTCTCCAAAAAAAATCACTTTTAACCTCTTAAACGGGTTTCATTGTGCACCGTGTTTTTTTTGTTCTTGTTTTTGTTTTTTTTTTTTAAATGGAACAATCACTAATGACTGTGATTACGTTTAATAAAGAACGCGAAACCAACAACTCTTATATTTAACACTTCCTGGTTAAAAGTGAATTTCATAGGCTCGGGGGGGAAAAGACGTGGGTGGTGAGAAGGTAAAACGCAGTAAGTGATGGAGCGTCAGCGGCGTTGACGGTTCGGCGCGAGCGGCGGCTCGTGCTCAGCGCGAACGCGGAGACGCTGCGCTGCGCAGAGGCGCCTTCGCTTTGCTACAGTGTCTCAGCCGCGCACTTTTCTCCCGCTGTGTGACGTCATGTGAAGATGTTGCGCTCCTGGGGGAGGTTTTAGGGGGTCTGTGGATTTCCCACTTGGGGAGTCGCTCTCCAGCTGCTGAGATCGGCGGTATGCCTGTAACGCAACTTTAAGGCAAAGGAGGGGCTGATCCATCGTTCGAGTCTATTGATTATCGATGCTGGTCAAAATCCCGACTCCGCATCAGAAGCTCGTGAGCGCCGCGTTGCTGGATTACAAACTGTTCGCCAATCCGGAGTGACACACACGGGTGGTGGAAGCTGGGAAAGGGAAGAACACCGGCTGCTCCTCCATCAGCCCTCTGAAGATCTTGCGTGACAAACACACCTTCACGCCACCTCTTCATGAACATGTCAGCCAAACTGCTGGTGTGTGTGCTGCTTCTCTCAGCCTTCAGCGCGTGGTAAGTCATGTTGGTCGTGTTACACTCATGTTACACAGTCATCCACCTCCGCGTGCAGTGGGTTCTGGAAGAATGTTCATGCCTTAAGGAGATGCTCTTCATGCTGTGATTTATTAGCACACAATCGCACGCACAAAACTTCATTCGTTTCATTGTTCTCTTTTCCATCGAAGCCCACAAAGTACAGCAGATCTCAGTTTAAATCTCACTGAAGGGAAGTTTTGTTTCTTCTGATGCCAGTCGCAATTTCATTAATACTCTCCTTAGAATTATAAGCCATGAGTTTCAAAATGAATCAAAACGCTTTCTTGATGAAAAGGATGGAAATAGAGACCCTAACCTCGAAGTTACAGAATAGCAATAAGACACAAAACCGTCAAATAAAATATCACCACAATCTCCTTCAAGAATTTGTAAGTATAATTTCTCCTTTAATACATGTCTGTAAAAAAATGCATGTTCAGTATATATTCACTTTAAAGACAAAATAGCAGATAAAAACATTTATTACGTCAGTTTTAATGAACGTGAACCATTAGCCCAAATTAACAATGACTTATAAATACCAGAATTATTAAAGCGAGACCTTAAAACGATTTTCAACAAATGTTGAAAACCCAAGACATCACGCCATGTATGATCTGAACCACTTGGCTCTTTTAAAGTGACCCGTTAGTCCGCAAACGGGGAAATTAGTACTGCAACAGCTTGTCATTGATCCTATTTGAAAAACCCTTGAAAGGGGTAAATTATAATTGTTACGTACTGTCGGATTACGAACTTTGACGCAATTTCACTCGGATTTTTAGTGAGCAGATCAGTAGTAAGTTTTTTCCTATTTCTCCCCCCTCTTGTCTATTTCAAACAGACGATCATTTACATTTATTTAGCAGACGCTTTTCGCCAAAGTAACTTCCAAAGAATTCTATGTAGTGTTATCAGCCCACGCACCTTATAGACCAAGGTGACTTACACTGCTAGAGACACTACTTACACTGGGTCACTCATCCATACATCAGTGGAACACACTCTCTCTCTCTCTCTCTGTGTGTTACTCACACACTATGGGTGAACATGAACAGCCTGTCTTTGGACTGCGGGAGGAAACCAGAGCACCCGGAGGAAACCCACGCAGACACGGGGAGAACATGCAAACTCCACAGAGGGGGGTTCGAACCCACATCCTCTCGCACCAGGCAAGGGCTGTGAGACAGCACTACCACTCGCTGCGCCACCGATCAGCCCGTAATCAATTTTTTTTTTAAGACCAGCTGCGGTAAACCGTGTAAAAACCGTGTGTTGCGTGCATCGTAGCGGACCTGCTCTCTGGGCTCCGCCTTTTGCTGCCCGAAAGTTTGTTCATCTCATAAAAAATGCGATTAAAACGCGCGCGCGCGCAGTGAAGTGTCTCCAGCGACATTAATAGTGAAGCGGTGACGGTTCATGGTTCTAATCAAACACTAATTGCAGTAACTGCCCCACAAGTGGACTGATCGCACTAAATAACTCAAGTGTCAAAAAGGGGAGGGGTGGCGGGGCACACGTGTCAAAATGTATCCATATGGCATGGCGAACATGATGCGCAGGAGCAAGAGCGCGCGGTCGGTGTGTGTCCAGCCAGGGCGAGGTGTGTGTGTGTGTGTGTGTGTGTGTGTGTGTGTGTGTGTGTGTGAGTGTGAGAGTGAGGTGCGGGGGCATCTGGCGGTTCTAACCTAACGGCTCTCGTGCGCGCCCCCGCAGCCCCCACGCGATGGAGTACGAGGAGGAGGAGGAGTACGAGGATGTCACTGTGAACCAGATGCTGGCTCCGAAAACCCAGGAGACGGACGCCACGCAGATCCTCAACAACTTACTGAAGGAGTACGACAAGAAACTGCGGCCCGACATCGGCAGTGAGTCCCCGCCCCGCGCGTGGGTGGCCGGTCGCGTGGGCGCTCGCGTGGGTGGCCGCCGCGCGCCTGTGTCGCCGCGAGTGGTCGCGCGCTGCGCAGCCTTCCCCGTCCCTATCTGTCACAAGGGTCTCCTGGGGACACAGACACCCCCCGAGGCCGGTGTTTCACATCAAGAGGGAAAGAAAGCGGTGTATTTTGGGAAAGTTTGTGAATTTAATATACATTTTTTTGCCAATATTATTGATATTATTTCACTAATAATATAATATCACTGTCCTGAGCGGGACTGTACGCGCAGCGACCGCCAGACCTCTCGAGTGTTTTTTTAATTGCTGAAATGGGCGGATGCTGCTCGGGAGCGCGGGGGGATTGGGGGGGCTTAAATATCTGAATGATGATATTTCTGCTGTTTTCATAATTGCTGTCATAAATCAAGAGGCTACGATAGAAATATGTCAGAGTTGTCACCTCCCCCCGCCACCAGTATGAATGATCAATGGGTTTTGTGCGCCTTTGGCCGCCTCGGAAGGACACGCGCTTCTCTGCTGTGCAGCCCTGGACCCCAGTATCATAACTGGCTTTTTCATTCATTCATTCATTCATTCATTCATTCATTGCTGAAAATTCTCCTCCACCCAGACATGTGATGGATGGAAGTTGCCGGCAGAGGGAAGGAAATTAGACAGAATCCCACGCAGCAGAGAAAGTGAATATGCCGCATGAATGTCGCAGATGTATTTAAATACTGGAGTGATACTATATCTTTCCCTGCTTTTTGATGACCTACGGCATCCTCGATGCTTGGCACACATTGCCTTCTTTTATCATTTTTTGAAACTTTCATTTCTAAAGGAACAAGCGAAGCAAGACCTAAAGGAGTCAGAGGTGCGACAGCAATGTGTATCAGTTCAAAATCTTCTCAACACCTGTAACTGATGCATATCTGGTTTCAGAATCTACATTTTATCTGATGCTTTTCTCCAAAATGACTTATGATGCTACCAACAATTATTTATCCATTGATACAGGTGGGTAATTTTACTGGAGCCATTTAGGGGAAGTACTTCCATTGGTGATAGGATTGAAACCTGAAACCTCGGGGTCCAAAGGCAGTGCTCCTAACCATTACACTACCAGATGCCCCTTTTTCCATGGAATTTATGGAACTGTGTTGCAGAATCTGTAGAGTAGCTTTTAAGAATAACAAATCCTCTTATTCTAGCAAAGTGTTTTTTTTTTTTTTTTTCCCCATCCACTTATTCCATTGTCGATAGATGGCATTTCTTTGGAGAACGCCTGGAAAGGCTGCCCTACTTTGAGTTGCACTGATTTTGTGCCGTTGTTACAATCGACAGCCAGGTTTACTAGTGAATGTTCACTTTCATCGGGAGAATAATTCCTCGTTTGTGTAGCTGAGCCACGGGACTTTCGCCTCTCCTGACAACTCGTCCACGCATTTGCATAGAGAGCCTTTGTGTGACAGGCCCTGACACACATCCACTCTGTCTGTCATGGGATAAAAACCCCATTTGTTCACCTGAGGCATGAAAAAAAAGCCACCAGGGACTGATCCAGTTCTGAATGTGGGAGATGAACGTTGTATTAGTCTGCAGTCTTGAGCGGCCAGATGCTCTCGCAGCCACTCTTCATCACGCTGCTGATATGTGTTCAAACGGCCCCGTCTCCACCTTGTTGCTCCGGTGGTGATGACTTCATTTGCCACCCCCCCAAGTCCACGTCCTTTTCTGAGCACCCAGAGACAGCGAAAGCCAGCAGCAACTCCCAGCGTGAGGGGAAATGAGAATGTGTTCAAATACACAACCAGGCACAATAGGGCAGCATGTGGTGTAGTGCTTAAAATGACTGCCTTTGCAGTTGTAGGTCACGGGTTTGAGTCCCACCTTTTGCTTTAGTACCTAGATCGAAGTACTGACAATACCCAGCTGAATAAAGGGAGTAAAAAATGATAGGTAGCTTAACATTGTAAGTTGTTTTGGAGAACAGCACCACGTAAATAAATAAAAATACTATCATTCAGGGCTACACATATTGTGACATTTTCATCATTAGTTCTTGATTTCTGTTTTTTTTTTTTTTTTGTCATTTTGTTGCACAGGCAGTATTTACTCAGCTGTACAATTTTACAGGCACAGGTTAAATACCTTCTTTAATGATACTGCAGCATGGCCTCTTCAGCTTTCCATTCCATGTCCTTAACCACAAGCTGCCTGTTGTCCAAGGTTGATGACCACAAGCTTACAAAGTGTGATGATTATTCCTGAAGAATTTAATTATTTTACCAGCCTGCAAGGTGACATGCAGGCAGTGCAATAATTTTGGGTAACAGAGTTATTGGTAGCACAGTCCCTGTAGTGAGGATTTCTCGGGCTTCGTGGGAACATGCAGGTATAAAAAAACAGAGCTAAAAACATACAAACATTCACATGGTAGCACTACGGTGCGCATCAATAACTTTCCAATAGGGATCATTGTCCTTCTATACATTATGATTCTCGAATCTACTTTAAGGCGTGTTTTAATGAACTTTTTTGAATTTATGACTTTGACTTTCTCAAAACCTCCCTGCTTTCCCCACGAAGAAAACAAAAAAACAACACATCGGTTTTTCAACAGAAATAAACACAGGCCAAAAGTGCAATTTCTGCTGTGTTCTCCTGAAGGGAGAATTTTATTCAGCAACACAAAAAGTCGGTGTTCATATTGATGCAAGCAGTTCTCATAGACTATTCATACATTTATTTCTGTATGTTTTTAAACACACATTCCATGGGTTCTTTCACATGGAAACATTCCAGGATTCTGGAAATTGCCTAAACCCTAATCATAACCCTATCTCCTTGCCATAAGCCAAGCCCTAAACCCTAACCAGCGTCAGCAACCATCTGTCCTGAGTGGGGTCGCAGCCAGCCAGAGCCTACCCAGCAACACAGGGCACAAGGCTGAAGGGACACACCCAGGACAGGGCAACAGTCCATTGCAAGGCACCCCAAGCAGGGCTCAAACCCTGGACCCACCATACAGCAGCCACCAGCCAAACCTACTGTGTCACCACAAACCCCTATCCCTAATCATAACCCCAACCCTAACACTATCCCCTTACCCTAACCTGAATCATAAACCCTAACCTTAACCATAAATGTTACGGTAAAGGCCAACCTCTAAGCCTAACCCCATCACTGATGGTATCCCAAGGTTCACTGCATTATGTATGGCGTCAGTAGACTTGAGAAGAATGACGGAACTACAGTGGTGTTTTCAAATGTTGAGAAATGCAAAATTCTAGAATGCTCCTGTACAAGGACATTTTGTATGCAGGCATTGTCTGATTTTTGTTTACTGAGCCAAAATTTGCTGCTTTTCTACACTTGTCTACAGTTGGTGCATTTATGGCTGATTTTATGTCTTACTGAGGCTATGGACATCTGGCAGAAAAGTAACCCGAGATAAACATTTATCAGTGCCATCTCTAGGCTGCACAGTTGTGTTAAAGTATTATATCTTTTCAAGAAGAAGGTGCTGCACTGGAAGTTAGATCTCATGTATTTTTTGTCTGCGGTATATCCACTGCAGTTACTGTTCTCCTACCAGGGTATACTGGCTGTGGCTCATCCATCATTACAGTAAAAGTCGCAGCATCATCTTTTTTTGCTCCAAGCAGAAGGGATTCTGACAAAGAGAAAACTCAGAGTTGCCTTGGAATCTGCATAAAATCTCAAAAATTGTACTGATTTTTGATCAGTACTGATTTCTACTTTAAAATGTAAGAGTTGAAGAAAAACATATGACAACTTAATATGTGTATCTTGATTCATGTTGAGGGGGGTGTGTTGGTGCAGCGGGTTTGGCTGGGACCTGCTCTCTGGTGGGTCTGAGGTTCAAGTCCTGCTTGTGGTGCCTTGAAATCGACTGGCATCCCGTCCTGGGTGTGTCCCCTCCTCCTCTAGCCCTGTGCCCTGTGTTGCCAAGCTAGGCTTCAGCTCTCCGCGACCCCGCTTGGGACAAGTGGTTTCAGTCAATGTTTGTGTGTGATTCTTGTTGTATACATTTTAATTGCTGAAAATCTTTTCTTTTTTTCATGGCGTTCATTGCGATTGTATTCTTGGAAAATTCCATAAATAGTTGGTACGGTGCCCGACCGTTTCTGTGTATATTCTGTGCATATTCTGTGTAAATCTGTTGCTCTTTCCAGTAAAATTAAAGTGTCTTTATTGTATTAAAGCAGGGTGAATGTGATGACTAATATTGTTACTATATATTGCTTAGTTTACTGATGACTAACTGTTACTTACTGTAGTTATTGTCTTACTGGTTTAATTTTCTTGGAGAAACCCATTGAAATTATTAAAAAGTCCATTTTGTTTGCGCAGAAATATTTTTTACAACGCAAAACTTCTCATAGTTTTCTTCACAGACACATTATGTTATGCAAATAGTTGTAAATGTTGACTTCATCATGGCTGTAGCTACGTCTCGGAGAAGGTGCAACATCTCCATTGTTCTCTTTATCCACTTTGGGGGAAAGAAATAGTCAAACTTTATTATGAGAGATTTTTTAGTGGAGTGTATGAATAATTTCACATTTGAAAGAATTCAGATGGTGGAGTATTGCTGTGTTATTATATGTGCCAGTCATTATTATAGTGCTGCAAAAAATCTTGTGAAAAGAACAAGCTGTGTGTATTCTGCAGTGGCAGTCAGTAAATGCTAATATGGGACAGAGGGGGCGCTGTGGAGGACTGTGTGTAGGGGGGCTACTCAGCTTTGTTGACGCTGCTGCACCCTCAGGTTGCCCTTATTATGTTGGCTTCCCGTTGGGCTGAATGGGGGGGTGCAGAAAGTGGGTCAGCCTGTTCTGCACAGCATGCTTTGCGGCACACGGTCCGAGGGCCGTTACCCGCAATACGGAAAAGCCCCACAGACCGAGGAAATCTGCGCTGCCCACATGTGACACTGGACACACTGAAATTAAAAAGGCAAACCTCGCTTGTCACGCTGGGTGATTCTCCGGAGCCCCGGCCGAGCGCGCGGCTGTCGGCACCACCGTATCTGAGGCGTCACAGCGATCCGCATCCGTGGCCATTTCTATTGATTTGTTTGCTGTAAGCCCTGCTTTCCCCACCAAACCAGCAGGTCCTGCTTCACATCAGACAATTGCCTAGGGGGTCCAAAATTTGGGGGTGCAGTTTTATTGGAAAATTGAGAAATATCTACCACCTTCCGTAAACATCATATGACACAACGCTGCCCTGTGTCTTTGAAATGTTGCAGTTCTGCAGGTAACATTCTCTGTGCATCAAACTGTCACTCTATGCAGTAAATGGCAAATCTATCTATCTATCTATCTATCTATCTATCTATCTATCTATCTATCTATCTATCTATCTTCATTAACTTCAGTCTTGAAAATAAGCTGTTTTCACTCTGTTTTCAGCCATTAAACTATAAATTTGTGTTCTGTGCATACATAATGTATAAAAAACATTTTTTATGCATGTATATGTATTTACAGGATTGTTCATTTAGAAGTTGAAGTCTTAGGGTCCTAAAAAATGTGCAGGTCCTAAGCAATGGGGAACCTGTGTGTCTGCACAAGCTATAAAGTGGTGACACTTCGGATTTAGGAAATGCGGAGCTGCGATGTCGTGTCGCCGGGATGTTGCGAAAGCAGCGGCCTGATCGGTTGCAGGCTGGGCCCTTGGGGAGGGCCCACCTGTTTGGGACCCGAAACCTTTGGGGGTCCCGTTGCCGTCAACTGCGGTTCGCTTCCTGTTCTGTGTGAACCCTCTGCACAAACGGTCTCGCTCCTGCGTTCAGCGCTCTGCGTCAAAGGTGCGTCGAACGGAATGCAGCTCTTCTCCCCCGAAATAGAAGAGAAACGCGCAGCCCCGTCTCTGCCTTTCCACGTTGAACCGTTTCATCTTTGCGAAGATGTTCGTGTCTGTCATATCTGGCAGAAACTAAAAGATGAGGCCTGTCGTTTTAGTTCAGAAGCTTCCTGGCGTAAATAATTCAACCTGGGATCTTATCCCATACCATAGTAAAACACGGCTTCTTCCATATGAATTTCAGTTTCTTCTTGAAGCAATTCATCATCAAGTCATTGTTTAAAAAAATGTTAATTTGGACCGGAAACAATTAGTAATTAATATGAGCATATCGGCTCAGTTCTGCTCATTCCTTCACTGACGCACAGGTTTAAGTATAGTTTACTCAGATCTCCTGTGGATCTTTGGTGTGTTACAATGTAGTGTGAATTTTTTCACGACACATGCATATTATTGTCTCTTCTTTTTTCTGTCCTTTCGTACTAAATACATGAGAAGCCAAAGCATATGTCAAACATAACTCTCTTATACCTCTGTTGCATACATTTACACTTTACACATATTCATTTAGGGGGTGCGGTGGTGCAGCAGGTTTGGTCGGGTCCTGTTATCTGGTGGATCGGGGGTTCGAGTCCAACTTGTGATGCCTGCCGACAGCTTGATGTCCTGTCCTGGGTGTGTCCCCTCCCCCTCCAGCCTTGTGCCCTGTGTTTCTGGGTTAGGCTCCGGTTAGCGACAAGTGGCTTCAGTGTGCGTGATGTATTTATTTAGCAGACACTTTTCTCCAACGGGATGTACATCTCATAGAAAATACAATGTGTTCATTAAATTGGCAAGAAGAGAGACTTAGATGCAGACGTGTGATTCTCAAGTGCAGTTCCTTTCTTTCCACCATATGGACCAATATTCATCACATGAGTAGCTGCATTAAAGTATCAGAATATTGACGATTTCTGATCACCTTCCTAGTAATTTTTCTTTGTTTTTTTTTTTTTTTTGAGATACATATAAACATTTATGTTACATTACAGGAGTAGCTGCGTAAAGGTTTATCTGGGCATGATCTTAAAGTTATAGGGCATGAACACTTATACCTTGCATGAACTTAAGAGATCATGGGAAAAATGAGTCTGGAAGAGTGAGTTTTAAGGCCCTTTTTAAATGTGGACAGAGATTCAGCAGTTCTGAGTGAGAGGGGGCGGTCGTTCCACCACAACGGAGCCAGAACCAAGAACCTTCGTGCTTTACCTTTATTTAGAATATTTTATCAGTGTGGGAGGTAAGCTTCTGTCTAAATATTTATTTATTGTACCTAAGTATTTATTTATAGTAATATGTTTATATATATATATATATATATATACTTTTTAGAATACACAAACATTTATGTACATTACATTACGTGCATACATTTGTTACTTAATCATTCTGCTTATTACCACAATCTAAATATCATGGTTTAAGTCTGCAACCACAACGTGCTTTTCAAAATCCCAAAAAATTCCTGGGCAAATAACAGATATAAAAGACAATCACATTTATGTAAAAATATGCCCTGTGCTATAATGCGATCAGCTAAATGTGACACAGTTACCACCAGCAGGTGGTTTGTCAGATGGTGAAAATGCCATGCGAACCATTTGAGTCAAAGGCCAACTGTTGCTGTTTTGATAAAATAACTAATAATGTTGTTTTGATTGGGTGTAATTATGCTTTTTATCCATCCTTATTAACATATCTACAATGCCGATGGCAAACAGCAAAGCAGGAAATTAGTGCTCGTGGCACAAATTATGCAAATCTGACCGAACGGGAAATGGCAGAAGCCGATGCCTGAACGCAACGCATCACGAGGTGGGTGCCGAGCGCAAGGGCACCCATGCAGTCACCTGTCAGACTCGTACCGGCGCTGTATAGGTCAGCCTTGACTATGTTTTCGAAAGGATGTCATTATTCACAAACATGAAAGAAAGTGTAAAAGACTTTTTTTTTTTTATGCAGGCCATACCTGGGTCAAGTCATCCAATAAAGAGAACACTCCACCCCCCCAATACACCTCTCATTACAGCATTTCTTAGTTCCTCGTGCCGCTGTGAACTCAAACTAAGAAGCATGTTCTGCTGTTCTTGTTATGTCAATCTTGTGGAACTGTGCTACACCATGTAAAGTGGCCATGTCAAATACCACGCTTGGCACAGTTTGGCGTATTCCAATCGTTCCAAACAAGAAATGTATAGTGTAGCCGAGATTTGACAAAACGGGCTCTCCTCCTCCTCCTCTTCCTTACAAGGAAAAGAGAAGTACAGCTGTGGAGAAAAATATTGGCACCCCTGCACCTTTTACAAATGACTCATGATTTTCTCTAAAAATAAACTGACATTGACCAAAGCATTTGTTCTCCGCAATTCTTTACTTCATCGTTAATATTGCAATATTGTTTTTCATTCAGGACTTAATATATCCCTTTAAATCAGAAAACAACAAGAAATGGTACTGACAGAATTATTGACACCCCAGACTCAATATTTGGCAGCACAGCCTTTGGTCAAAGTAACTGCAATGAAGTGCATCCTATTGCTATCGATGAGCTTCCTGCACCTCTGTACTAGCAATGTGGACAATTATTCTTGTATGAAATGTTAAAATATACTTTGGAACATGTGGAATTAATAACTATGCACCAATTTATCCATCCATCCATCCAATTTCATTTATCTTAAGATGGGTCCGGTTTTCAGCATTTAAAATTTATACAATATGCATCAACTGGACCCTATCCCAGAAGCATTGGGTGTCACACTGGATGGGACACCCGTCAATCAAAGGGTAACCACACACACACACACACACACACACACACACACACACACACACACAGCCATTCAATCATTAATATGTTAAGGCAAATTTAAAGTCAGTCTACCTCAACTGTATGTCTTTGAACTGTGAGAGAAAACCAGAGCACCCAGAGGAAACCCAAGCAAACATGAGGAGATCATGGAAACTCCACACAGGTTGTAGACTGTATATATGTATATGTCCCTATGTGTATCGGCATTTCAGTGAGTTAGCTCTGGAAAGTTGCTTAACTGCTTAATTTCTCCACATTCTTTTATTCAGACATGGAAACCTTGTCAACCATTTCACATCATACTCAATACACCCTTTTTTTTTACCATTTTCTGCAATCTCCTTAGTAGAGTTTTCTCATATAACTGGTGTACCATTGTATTGGGGGCAAACTTTCTGAGATTCTCTGCTGAGTCACTGAGGCTCTCAGCAGCCCACTGATCACAGTTTCTGCAGAACATCTCACCCTAAAAGCACGGACTGAATAGGCTCAACTAAACACAATCCACAGCTCTGACATTTAGCCACCAGACCGTGTCAGTGTAGCGAGACATTTCTACAGATTTTACCTGCTTCACCCTCCAGCATCTGTGCCTGGTCCTCCGGATCCTCCGGAGCCCTGCTTGTCACCATCAAAGAGGCTTTCAAAGGAACCACCTTTTTGCCCTCTACCTTTTAAACTCATTCAGTTGCATATGTGTGCACCCAGATGCTCCGTCTGCAGCGACTATTTCACTTCCTCCTATGCATTTTTCATGTTCTTTCACGAGTCCTTCCATTTAACCAAGGTTAAAACTGCAACCCTCTTCCATCTCCCTCTTCCATCTCCTCCTTCCACCTCCTCCTTCTATCTCTTCCTCACTTCTTCTGCATGTTCCGACATTTGGTAGAGGGGTTCATGCACCGCTATCTTATCATGAGTACCAAGAGTCTCTAATCCTTGTTGAATGTGTTGAGAGTTTATGCTATAATATGTACAAATCCTTATAATCTGATATACTGACAAAAAATTGACTAATTTTTATTGTTTTTTTTATGTGTTTTCATTTGTGTTCTTAACCATATATTACAGTATATGGCACATATCCAGTGTGTCAAACATGATGTGCAACATTTGGACAAATATTCCAAAAAATCTACAGTAGCTACTTGTTTATTTCACATAAAGTAAGACTGAGAAAGGTTATTGAACACTAACCACAGGAAAGCTACTAAAAAAGGATGATAGTACGGGGAAGAAAATAGTACTTCCAGGGGTCATGTGGTTTCACTGCTGCCAGAAAATACATCACTTCTCTGTTGAGTGCTGGTATGAGTGCAAAGACAAAGTGTGTTTTAAATACCTTTGAGGGAAACTGCAATGTACATTTTAACTGGGAGGGGAACAAAGTTATTTGCAAATGCAGTACTTGTACTAGATAACACAAACACACACACACACACACACACACACACACACACACTTCTGAACTGCTTGTCCCATACAGGGTCACGGGGAACCGGAGCCTAACCCAGCAACACAGGGCGTAAGGCTGGAGGGGGAGGGAACACACCCCGGAGGAGATGCCAGTCCGTCACAAGGCACCCCAAGCTGGATTCGAACCCTAGACCCACCGGAGAGCAGGACCTGGTCCAACCCACTGTGCCACCACGCCCCCTACTAGATAACAGTACACTGTATATCCATTTTCTAAATGACTCATGACAGCATTCCCAGTTTCTCGTTGTACAAGTCTTGATCTAATGGCACTGGACAAGGACACCAATAATTATATTAATTTAAAGATAGGAGATATATCAGCCTTTGGCCCCATGTGCTTGTAAGGTATCCGTATTGGTATAAACCAAATAAAACAAGGTGGGTCTGATTCCTGAGACCTGTTTCCTGTAGCTAATGACTCCTCATTTATCAAAATCAGTTTGAGGCCCTGAAGTGGCTCTGGAATGAGGGCATAAGGTCTCCAGTCAACTTGGTTTAACATCTACAGCAGCTGACGCACTGGCACACGCATCCTTGGGGAGTATTAACTCATTTCTGACTGAATGATAACAAGAATTATGTTGCTGAGAAATCAGCATGTCAGAACAGCAACAATAAATGTAAATTCTCATGGGAAGGATGAAATCCATACAATAATTGTTTGAATATCAATAGAACATGATTGCATGACATATCCATACAAATGTGACGACAGCAGTACTATGTAATGTTTCAAAACTTTCCATTCATGGTCCATGTCTTGCGTCTGAACTTGAATTCAACAAGTAATATGTTTCCTGCACTAAAACACTGAAAAAGATTAAAAAGCAGGGCATGTTGCATTACATTCAGCAAGTCAGCATTTCAGATATTTTTTTGTCCAGGTATGGCTGGTGGAATCACCAGTCCAATCTGAAATGGAGAGCTGGATCAGCACCCACAAATTAATCACTCACACTGACATCACACTCTCTTATTTGCATTCATTTATTTAGCAGATGCTTTTGTCCAAAGTGACTTCTGATGAACTCTGTGTAGTGTTATGAGCCCACACACCTTATTCACCAAGGTGACTTACACTACAAGATACACTACTTACACTGAGTCACTCATCCATACATCAGTGGAACACACACACTCTCTGTCACTCACACACTATGGGGGAACCAGAACAGCATGTCTTTGGACTGTGGGAGGAAACCAGAGCACCCAGAGGAAACCCACAGAGACACGGGGAGAACATGCAAACTCCATACAGACTGAGTAGGGATTGAACCCACATCCTCTCGCAGTACCCAGGCACTGTGAGACAGCACCTGTACTTGCTGTGCCACCCCACCCCTCTGTTATCATCAGAAGATCACAATTAATTGTTGTCACCAACTTCACTCCTCTCCTAGCTTGGTTATCCCCTTTCTACAGAGTTCTGTATCTGTCGCCTCCTTGGAGACATTAAAGATTTATTAGTATGTATCTAATTCTGGGCTAAACCCTAAAGAAGGGGGCTTGTCTTCTGCAAGACTTGTGCCAAGGGGATAGTTTTGCAGTCAGATATCTGGGAGGATTCTCTATTTTCTACAGTCAGTTTTTTTTTTATGTTTTCAGAACGGAGTCAAGAGCGCCTGGTTACTGTTGTTTCCTCAAAAAACTATTACAGGAAACAAGGACACAAAATTGAAAATCCACTGTTTGAAAGAGCGCTGTCACTGACTGCATGCATGTACTGCTTGAGGAGAGCACTGCAGTTAAACAAGGGAAGGTAACCAGTGGTTTCACTAGGGTTGGTGTCACCCAGTGCAGTAACTTATGGTGTCACCCCCACCCCACCCCTGCATGGACCTCCTTCCGAATTAGACCATACAGAATCCTTGGTAATGTTTTTCTGTACTCATGTTACTCGTAAATCATAATTCACTGAATGTAATGGCAACAGCAGTGCTATAAACAACTGGCAAAATAAAAATTAAACCTTTTAAATTACAATTCCATGCGCACAGCCTAATGTATTTACATTTACATAGTTTCATGTGGTTAAAGTGAAAATTCGGTAAGAAAACAATAGAATTCGAAGTAAAAACGTTTAAGAACTACATCAAAATTATGTTTATTTTAACGTTATTGATATAGGTTCACAAATACTAATTAGCACAATATTGTAGCTAAAACAACAGAAAATGTGACGAAATCAGCGAATATAAAAACAGCCGCAGCGACGAAAAGAACAACGACTCCTTGCGGCGCGTGGAGACGAAACCACGTGATCCGAAGCGTCGCTGTAATTGGGTAATAATGAGAGCGCTGAGCGGAGCGCATTGGAAGGTTCAAAAAAATGAGCGCAGAGTTTTAGCCTTGTAAGTATATTGATACATGTAAACTGGGCTTTTTTACGAGAAACGTTTTTGTTCTTATAAGTAACTACAGGGATATTTTTCTAAAAATAATACATTTCTACTGAAATACTGCACAAAAATTTTAGACAGTCATTTTGGTGTCATCCCCTCCGATGGTGTCACCCAGTGTGGTCCACACCCTCCGCATCCCCCAGTAGCGCCAGGTAACCAAACATGGAGGCACAATATCCATTCAGTATAGAGCTAAACCCAGAATGAAAATGCTTTTTATTTTTTCGAAGACCCAGAGTGTGTTTTTGACAAGAATGAGCAACAGTTGATGACGAAGCTTCAATGTTTTCAGAAGTTACTTCCCTTGTGTATTTGAGCCAAACATTTTGTCGTGTCTTGTTTGCCACCATCATTTAATCACATCTGCCCACTTGTCAAGAATAGAACGTAACCGAAGCCATTTGGAGGAAACACACAGCAGTGAGTGAAGAATACTCATCCAGCCAAAAGCAGGCATGTCAATAAATTGTTTTTGTCATTGTCAAATCTTGGAACGTTTCCCGCAATGTTCCTGTTTCCTAGAGATGCTTGATCTCATGACAAACTCAGGGTTGGCATCTGCATTTGAAGTGATTCCTATTGAAATAGACCCAACACTGTTCGAGGTCATTACTTCATCTTTGGCTTTTCTGTTGCTACCCACTTTGTTTTAGACACAGCAGTGCCTCTATAGTGATGTCCCTTATCAGATGAGTAGATGGAGGAGAAGGAGGTCCAAGCTCATGATAAATGTACCCAACAAGGTAGAGTTTCTGTAGGTGTTTGGTTAGCCCAGGGGGAAGTCCCAGAGATGCATGAGTGGGACCAAGAGGAAGTCTCCATGTCAGAGTGGGATCCGCTAGAAATCTCAGCATCAGAAGCCAGAATGTGTCCCAGAGCTGAGAGATGGGATGCCAGCAAACATTCTGAGGCCAGAGAAACCGGAGTGGGAACCAGCAAGTGTCCTGGTACCTCCAGAACAGCCTCCAAACCGAGCTATCCCTGGAGGCTATATTGTGTTTAACCCTGGAAGGGGAAAGAACATTTACTTCTCATCCGCTCAATGGTGATGTTGCTTTTAGCCCCGATGGGGCTAGAGCTGAGGAGGTGGGATCTGCCTAATTGACTGCTGTCAATGTCAATGCACCCCCTGCCATAATGCCCTAATAGACTGATGAGGACCAGCTGCTGTAAGTTGTGCAGAACTTTTTAACCTGTTGGTTTTAGGACTGTAGGACTGAGCATGGAGGGAGAGAGAGAGAGAGAGAGAGAGAGAGAGAGAGAGAGAGAGAGAGAGAGAGAGAGAGAGAGAGAGAAAGAAAGAAAGAAAGAAAGAAAGAAAGAAAGAAAGAAAGAAAGAAAGAAAGAGGGGCTCCCTGGATTTGAGATTCTGTGGGTCTCATTTTCTGTTAAGTTTGTTGAGTAAACCTGCCTTCCAGTGCTTCGATTCTGCCCAGGTGGATGACTCCACCTCACAATGGTCCACAGTTCCTAATTTATTTCTTGTCATCTTTGTTTTTTTTTGTCAGCGCTGGCCTTCCTTAACGTCCTGATGGACGGTCACCTGGAATGATTGTTAGTAGTTATGACACCCACTTGTCTTGATGGAGAATAAGAAGAGGGAAATAATCTGGGAAGGATGTAGCAGGTGGGTGTGGAGGAACTGTCAGCAACAGACAGGAAGAAGGGCATGTCCATCCATTGTCAACAATTATTTGTCCCAAGTGGGGAAGCAGTAAGGCAGAGCCTACTGAGGAACACAGGGTGCAAGGCTAAAGGGACACACCCAGGACAGGATGCCAGTCCATCTCAAGAAACCCAAACCAGGGCTTGAACCCACACCCCCCACACAGCAGCTACAGGCTGAACCTGCTATGGGGCTACAAGAAGAGCATGTTACCCTGGGAGTGAGCATGATCTGGCTGAGAAAAGGACTGTGGGACTTGTAGTCCTCTACTCTGTATATGGTAACTCTAAAACTTGGAAACCTCCTATTGTTTATTTTGGTGTGCAGCTGGAACATTAAACATTATATCAGAGACACATTGCACCAAAGTCAGGATTTTCCTGATGAGATTAAATAAATGTAATGTGCTGTCATTGTCAGATCACTTCTGACAGGGATAAATAGGGATTTGAGGTTGTTCTTTTTAATTTAATGTACAACAGTTTCATCAATTTATGCTTTATCCAAGAGGCATTATGAGGGGGGGGCGGTGGTGCAGTGGGTTGGACCGGGTCCTGCTTTCCAGTGGGTCTGGGGTTCGAGTCCCGCTTGGGGTGCCTTGTGACGGACTGGCGTCCCGTCCTGGGTGTGTCCCCTCCCCCCTTGGCCTTACGCCCCATGTTGCCGGGTAGGCTCCGGTTCCCCGCGACCCCGTATGGGACAAGCGGTTCTGAAAATGTGTGTGGGGAGTGTGGTGGCGCAGTGGGTTGGACCACAGTTTTGCTCTCCAGGGGGTCTGGGGTTTGAGTCCCGCTTGGGGTGCCTTGTGACGGACTGGCGTCCCGTCCTGGGTGTGTCCCCTCCCCCTCCGGCCTTACGCCCTGTGTTGCTGGGTAGGTTCTGGTTCCCCCGCGAACCCATATGGGACAAACGGTTCTGAAAGTGTGTGTGTGTACATTATGAGGGGGTCATACCCACGGTTTGCAAGCAAGCATAAATTCCTCTGTGTATTTTTGTACAGCTCCACTGGATTCTATTTTTTTGGTCTCACAGGTACCTGATAAATGGTTACACCCCTGGCTTTAGCCTTACACTACAGTGCATATCATTATAGATACTGCAAATATGAAGATAAGTCAAAAAATATTTGCAGTGATGTACATAAAAAAGTTGAAATGTTAATCGATTACTTTTTCCACTTATGCTCGTATTTATGTAGACATGATGATAACGATACTGATTTACCATAAAATTTTTTCTGATGGGTTTTTGCTATAGGGGCCTGTGGTGGCACAGCAAGTAGTAGTGCTGTCTCAGTGCACCTGTATGGTGCAGAAAGACATAGGTTCAATCCCTACTCTGTCTGTGTGGAGTTTGTACATCCTCCCTATGTCTGTATGGGTTTTCTTCCCCAGTCCAAGGACAAGCTGTTCAGGTTCACCTATAGTGTGTGAGTGACAGAGAGAGTGTGTTCCACTGATGTTTGGATGAGTGACCCAGTCTAAGTAGTGTTTCTAGCAGTGTAAATCACCTTGGTCAATAAGGTGTGTGGGCTGATAACATTACATAGAGGTCATTGGAAATTGCTTTAGAGAAGTGTCTGCTAAATAAATAAATGTAAATGGGGGATCAACACTCCATTCCTTCCCAGTACAGAATGCATTCTGTAAGAATTTTACTTGTTTTCTCTTCGACTGGGAACATTTCATTGTCTCTCAGTGAGCAGTAAGTGCAGCATCCTTGCCTGAGAGCTGCAGTAGTGCTGTAGGCCTGGGAAGAGGCAGCATCCACCTTAAAGCTGATGGACTCCATGGCTGAACCCCTAAAGACAAGCTCTCACACAGGTCCAGTACAGAGCCACTAAAACATGATTTGTGTCTTACTGCATTGCCTTGTGAGGGGAGATGATAACCGACAGGAAAACAAAGAATAAATGTTGCTGGAAGCTGAGCATGAAATCCAGGATATAAATAGTTTATGAGATGTTATTGAACAACAGTAGAAGACTTTTAGTGTAGCCTGACAGGAATAAAGGCACAAACCTTGCTGGCCAATTAGTCTTGTGCTTCAGGAGATGGAGAACCCCGGAGTGCGACTGGCCGACACAGTGGTCACCTGTGCCCACATTATTCCTTCTTAATATTTGACATGAAAGTTGTCCAACTCAAACGTTTCCCTGGGCTCACGTTAAAAGCCAAGCAGGGCAAGACCGTATATATGGCTTCCAGTTTTATTATTGCGGTGCATTTCTTTCTTCCATGTAACCCAGATGAAGACCAAGGTCTGCTTCAAATGAAATAAAGACAGGTTGTTTGCTCTAAACAAGGCACAAAGCATTTTAATTCCCTACAATTCCTTCTGTGAAGATAACAGTAGCTGACATTTGAAGGGGGAAAAAAAAAACATTCTTTTTTGCCTTGATTTCATGGGATGCTATATCTGCGCACGCTGTGCACTGTTTACTTTTTGTAGCTTTACCCTTCAAAGGAACGCTACTAAATGCCCTCTTATCTACCTTTCTGCTGTTGTCTGACAAATTTTCTTGTTGCCCAGTGCTTTAAGATGTCAGACTAACCTCCATCTACAATTACTTTCCCCCGACTGCCCTTTCCCTTCATTTATGTTCCTTTATTTACTGAAAAGATGTGCTGTTCAATGTTCTGGAGTCCTCAGAATACAGTTTAATCTACATTAATTTAATGTGAAAAATGGAACAGTCTTTGTAGGGGTATAGTGGCTAGTGCTGCTGCCTTTCAACCTAAATGTCAGAGGTTCAAGCCCCACCTTTAGTTGTAGATCCCCTATGCAAGGTTCTTACCCTAAAACTGCTCTAGTACTATTACTTAACTTCATAAATGGGTAAATAATTGTAGGGAGAGTAACATTCTAAGTCACTCTGGAGAAAAAGCATCAGCTAAATGAATTAATGTAATGTTTGACCATCTTCTCACAAGTTACTATTACCAGCATTCTGCTCCCCGTTTAGTGGATACAGATCAAAACATTATTCGGCAGCGCTTGTGCACTATTGCATCATACAATTTAGACCTTGTTTTTAAGAGTGATTAAATGTAAACAAGTGTTTTGTCTAGCAGCTTTTCATAATCTACAGACTCTGGCTCGGGATACTTGTGAAAAGCAGTTATGTGAAATTTAGTTTCATCTTGTATTTGCAAGCAATCTGTAGGTGTGGACTGTAATTTTTAAAAAAAATAGTAATTTTAAGTAAACATCCTCTGAATTACATGCTGCTTCTTTCTGGTGATAGGACACGAAAATGGAAAGTGGAACTTGACTTTAAAGCCCAAAGTATTAGCAAACCATGGTAAAATTGCTATTTTGCTTCTTATCCAAATCAACCTATATTTATGAAGATAGATGTCATTTTTAGGGGATGCGGGAGGGAGTTACGATTCAGAGATGTTGCTGTATGAAACCTTTCTGTCACCAACCCATGTGCTAACCCTCCATCCTACTGTAACTGTTGCCTACATTTTTAAACGTGATGTGAAATGATGAGAAGAACCTCCAGTGACGGCATCCGGAGAAGAATTTTTAGTAACGTACCAGTTAGCTGTCACATCTGTAAATGGAGAGGTGCACACTACAGTCGCAGGGAGTGAATTAAACAGCTGCACTCGGGGCCATTTACACTCTGATTTCTACCACTCAGACGTTCAGTTCAGGCTGAGGTGTAAAGCAGAGTAAGTGATACCATGGGGAGAACATGCTCACATCTGGAGCAGGGAGACAGAAGTTTCCTGGAGGATACGGCAGTTGGGGAAGAGCCGTTGGGCCACGGCAGGTATTTGACTCATGGAATTTTAGACAACACCAACCAGTGGTTTCACTAGGGCTGGTGTCACCCAGCGCAGTAACTCATGGTGTCACCCCCAACTCATGGACTTCCTCCTGTACCAGACCATATAGAATCCTTGGTAATGTTTTTTGTACTCATGTTACTCGTAAATTGTAATCCCCCGTATCACTGAATGTAATGGCAACAGAAGTGACATAAACAACAGGTAAAATTAAAATTACACCTTTAAATTACAATTCCATGCGCACAGCCTAATCACTAATGTATTTACATTTACATATTTCATGTGGTTAAAATGAAAATTCAGTAAGAAAACAATAGAATTCGAAATGTAAAAACATTTAAGAACTACATCAAAATTATGCTTATTTTAACGTTATTGATAGATTCACAAATACTAATTAGCACAATATTGTAGCTAAAACAACAGAAAATGTGACGAAATCAGAGAATATAAAAACAGCCGCAGCGACGAAAAGAACAACGACTCCTTGCAGCGCGTGGAGACGAAACCACGTGATCCGAAGCGTCGCTGTAATTGGGTAATAATGAGAGCACTGAGCGGAGCGCATTGGAAGGTTCAAAAAAATGAACGCAGAGTTTTAGCTTTGTATGTAAATTGATACATGTAAGCTGGGCTTTCTTACGAGAAATGTTTTTGTTCTTATAACTAGCTAAATGGATATTTTTCTAAAACTAATAAATTTCTGCTGAAACACTGCACAAAAATTTCAGGCAGTCGTTTTGGCGTCACCGCCTCCGATGGTGTCACCCGGTGTAGTCCACACCCCCCGCACCCCCCAGTAACGCCACTGAGGGTAACCAAACATGGAGGCACAATATCCATTCCAATATAAAGCTAAAACCAAAATGAAAATGCTTTTTATTTTGTCCAAGACCTGGAGTGTGTTTTTAACAAGAACGAGCAACAATTGATGAAATTTTAGAGAGTCATATTGGTGTAACCCCCTCTGATGTTGTCACTTGGTGTGGTCCACACCCCTCGCCCCCCCTACTGACGCCACTGGAACCAATGACATGCGAGCTCTATGCGTTTCACTTGCATCCGGGTCTTTCTGAGACTCATTAGATCCAGTAGCAAACGCGGTTCTCAGGGCAGAACCTCCACTGAGGCGAATAGGGAGGGGTGGTAGGCGGGTCTGTGTTATCATTGTTCCACATTCAAACTGGGAAAAATTGATTTCTTTGATAGAAGCACCTTGCCTGTTTTGCAGTGATGAAGAAAATATTCAGTGCATCCAAACTTAGTTTCCTTTTGCATGCAAATACTTGCCGTCATCTTTTAATTGTTTTAAATGTGTTTCATTTAGTTTCCTGCTGATGGTTCCACAGCAACCTGAATGGTTGCATTTGATTTGTTGAAATTAGTTTGTTTTTCACAAACAGCGGAATGAAACTCATCTAGAGTAGTTTCCTCAAGGCTGTGTAACTCAAAATAGGTTATAATTAGTTAATGTTTATTTTACTGCAAGTTTTTCCAGACTCTAACTTCTGTGATAGTAACTTATGATGGGCATTTTACATTTTAGCAAGTTAATGTATGCTCTAAAATATTTTATTTAGTAGATGCTTTTCTCCAAAGTGGCTTCTAATGAACTCTGTGTACCTTACTAAATACACTGCTTACAATGGCTCACTCATTCATACAGTAGTGGAACACACTCTCTCTGTCACTCACACACTATGGGGGAACCTGAAGAGCATGTCTTTGGACTGTGGGAGGAAACCAGAGCACCCAGAGGAAACCTATGCAGACACAGGAAGAACACATGCGAACTCCACACAGACTGAGCGGGGATTGAACCCACGTCCTCTTGCATTATCCATGCGCTATGAGACAAAAGCGCTACTCGCTGGTTATGTAGGTTATAATTAGTTAATTGCAAGATTTTCCAAACTAACTTCTGTGGCAGTTATGATGGGCATTTTACATATTAGCAACTTAAAACATTTTAGAGTATAGTATACACACGATAAACAGAGCCGCAGATGTGTGCATGGGGGATGATACGGTCTCTCTCACACTTTTATGTTTGAAGTGCTTGAAAGATGAAACAGCAAACCCGTGACTGAGATTGTGACTAATACAATCTGTCAGCAAAACATCTTCAATCTGTGCCTGAATGACTGTCTCACCACACTCTTATACAATGCTCACACAGCACTGAATACCACTATTTTCACCTTTGAAAGTCTTGAGTAAACTTCTATGATTTACAACCATCATATTTCTTAAGTACAAAATGCTTTAAAATATTTTTGCTATACATGCATTTCATCAGTGCTTAATGTATGTAATGGTGGTTTCAATGTCAGTCTTTATATTGGGTCTGGAAGCTGGAAACTTCCTCGGCTTCGATTTGATTGGCTGATTTGAGTTGACCCCATCCATTTGAGATAGAGCCCATTCTACTTTCTGGTTGGCTGATTACTATAGCTTTAACTGGTTCTAAGCCTGATTAAACCTAATTAACCTGATTGATTAATTAACCTGATTAAACCCTTCCTGTTTAGTTTTTGGTGCACGTTGAGTGGTCCTTTTGTCGTATGGGCTCATAGATGGGGTCCAGATTGACATGCTCATTTATTGCTCTAAAATGTGCACATACCTTCATTCAAAATTCTTGCTCGAACTCATATGAAATGGTTTTTTATATTCAAGCTGTTCAACTGAGGCTTTAGGCTTTGTTTTATGGCTGGAAGTTTTATTTTTCTTTTTGTAGTTACATTGCTGTTTTCACCACTGTGGTTTCTATTTTGAAATGAAAACATCCAGTTAAGTCCAGCCGTTGCCACCTGACACCTGGTCACTCCCCGGAAACAAGTTGGCGTGTCACAAGGTTGCATGCAGTTCTCTTTCCAAAGTTTATTTTGGTATGTTAGTTGAGAACACAGTGATATTTGTTCTAACACAGTAAAGAAATCAATATGTTATTATCATGCAAAATATAAAATCTTTGAAACAGGCAGTTTAGGTCTTATGTGAGCTTTGGCACAGAAAGCTATGTACTGATGGATTTATGTTTGTTATATGAAAATAATGCAAGCAGGAAGGATAAACTGAGGTATTCTGAAATATAATTCCGCTGAAGATTTTCAGTTCAAACAAAATCTCTGATTGAGAAGTATCTTCTAATCAGCAATGGTGGGAATAAAGAAGTGAAACAATTACTGTTATTTACTGCTACCATACTGAACTGTTTCTACCTTCTGGTAGAGGTATATTTGGCACTACTATATACACACACTTATTATACCACTAATAAGGTGTGTGTCCTTGTTCCACTTGTAAATGCAGCCATTACATACATTTATTCATTTAGCTGATGCTTTTCCTCCAAAGCAACTTACAGTGTTAAGGTTTCAAATATTTATCCATTTATACAACTGGGTAATTTTACTGGAGCAACTTAAGGTAAGTACCTTGCTCAAGAGTACTACAGCTGGAGGTGAGGCTTGAATCTGCAACCTTTGGGTCCAAAGGCAGTAGCTCTAATCACTACACTGCCACCTGGCTCACATACTGTGCCAACCTCTTCTGCACCTGGTGTGGCCAAAGCACAGTGCTGTGAAAAAGAATGTATACTCATCTTTATTTCCTGTATACTTGCAAAATTCAGATTTGGTTTTCAACCAAAATTTAATATGAGACAAAGGGCACACAAATGGAAAAACAATGTTTATAAACTTATTTAATGAACTCATTTATGAAGTTGTCCAAAATCAACTGGCAATGTACAAAGAAGGTAATTTCCCCATAAATCCCGTGACAAAATTCAAGGGATAATTACAGTCAGATGACTGAGTGTAAACAGGCTTGATTATAACCAGTCCTGCTCAATATAAAGCTTACTTAGGCTGACCTTTACTATCAGGGTAAAGTTTCTAACATAAAGATTCCTCATGAAATCAGAAAAAGGAAGTTGATTGCTAACTGTGTACAAAGGGGTAATAAAGCTATTTATATTTATTTATTTAGCAGATGCTTTTCTCCAAAACAACTACCAATAAACTAAGACTTTGGAACTTCCTCAAGACCATCATCTCAAAATAGAAGACACTTTGAACAGTATCAACCTTCCCAGCACTGGCTGACCAGTCATAATTTCTCCAGGATTCAAAGTAAAACTATCCAGAAAGTCACAAAAGATCCTAAAAAATATCCAGAGAAATGCAGGCTTCTCTAGCCTTAGCTAAGATCAGTATTTGTGACTCCACAACCAGAAAGGCAATAGGCAAAATGGTCTTCATGGGAAAGTAGCAAAGTGGTAACCAATAACAACATAAATACCTGTCTCTCATCTGCCAAGAATCACCTGAATGAGTCAATAGTGGGATCTTCCTCAGGACCTGGATGACTTGCCTTTATTGATTCAACCATGAATTGTGCTCCAGGATCCAGACAAGCTTCTCCTTTAACACTGAAGGTCCCACCGTTCTCTCTTTGCTGGGTGATGATGGTTGTCTGGGATTTGGCTGGGGATGGGATGGTGGCACGGTGGCACAGTAAGTAGTGCTGCTGCCTCACAGTGCCTTGGTGGTGTGAGAGAAGGTGGGTTTGATCCCTGGTCAGCCTGTGTGAAGTTTGCATGTTCTGTCTGTGTGGGTTTGCTCTGGTTTCCTCCCACAGTTCAAAGACATGCTGTTCAGGTTCCCCCTTAGTGTGTGAGTGAGAGAGAGTGTGTTTCAATGAGTGACCCATTGTAAATAGTGTATCTAGCAGTGTAAATCACCTTGGTGAATAAGGTGTGTGGGCTAGTAACACTATGTAGTATCCATTGTAAGTTGCTTTTGGAGAAAAGCATCTGCTAAGTGAATAAATGTAAATTTGGCTCCTTTAGGTCCCACCCAATGTAACATGGACTGAGGAACATGTTCAGTGACCATGAGGTTGAAATCACAGGGAGGATCAAGAAACAGAGGGGTGTCCCAACATGAACCCAAGATACTAACAGGCAAAACAGACTTCACAATATGCCCCCAAACCCGAATGTTTCTTCAGCAGTGGTATCCCCTTTATTTTCTTGAAAATGACTCAGATCTTTCCTTTCACTGTTTATTCAGCATTGCCTTATTGCCTTAGCAAAGTGCTTCTCTGAGCTGCAGCCTCCACACAGGAGATGAGTCACCCAGAAATGTTATTGAGCGTACCCAGATGGTTTTCAATGGGTTTTGACAGCTGTAACAGGTGTCAGTAGAAACAGTGGAACAGAGCAGCCAATCTTGCGAGCTGTCGAAGGCTAGCGAGGACATATTTACAATAGTCAGATTAATTCACGTAATGAAATTTTCTTTCTTTCAATGGCAATTTAAAGTTGTCTAGGTGCTAACACCTCTGAGCCACAGCGCTTATGTTTGTGCACTAGCTTTCTGCTGGTGCAAAACCTTCCTGAGTGCATTTCTTCAGAATGCAAAGATTATTTGAGTAGCTCCTTTTATTACAGTCCCTGGCAGACTCCATAATTTCTTTAATTGACATGGTGCATTCAGGCTATGACTCACCAGCAAGGAACCTGGTATGCTATAAGCAAAGATATCAAATGAACTGGAAATGGTGTCCTGGCTTTATCACATTAGGTTTCAGCTGCTGGGATAAACGTCGAAATGGTTGTCCCTCTCGGCTTTTTCCCAATAATAGACTTGAGGTGATCTCTCGCAACCTCAGAAAAATGGCTTCAAATTCATATTAGATTTCAGTGATCCATTTAAAAGTCTTCTGCTGAACATTTATCCACAACGCCTGAGTACTCTTACATCTTAAACTGATCCGTTGTTATACAGCTTCATAAACTTGTCTTAGTATACCTATATACGGATAGCTGTGTCCATGGCTGTATAACTTAAAGGTTTGGACTGTGCTTATTTAGATGTTGTTTTGCAAACTCCCATTTCCTCTGGGAGGAATTTCAGCAGTTTTGGTGAATTAAAAATTATATTCAGACTACCAGGACAGCGTGTCATTTTTTTGGGTGATGTGTGAAATCCGTAAAAAATAAATCCCTAAAACAGGATATAATTGAATAGGCAAAGCAGAGTTTGGCTCGGGCACTGTGGTGTGGGAGCCATGGCCAACATTAATCAATATTAATGTGATTCTTGTGGGGGGGTTTTCCTTTCAAAGCATCTAGCATTGGTAAATTAATTGTTTGAGACTCCACAACCTCCTCAACAGTGAGCTTGTGGTTATTCACAGCTCCTGCTCTGATCTTGCCGTTGAAGTGTCAGCTGAGGGAGTTGGGAATAATAAGCACAGCTCATTTTCCCCCCTTGTGCAGAGATTTCTTATGTGTTCATAATGCAATTCTTTCTTTCTCTGCACTTTGCAGTCAAGCCGACGGTCATAGACGTGGACATTTACGTGAACAGCATCGGGCCGGTGTCGTCAATAAACATGGTAAGTGGGTGGACGTCACGCACATACATGCCCACAATGTATATGGCATTTTTCAGTAATCAGTTTTTCCATGTTGGGTCGCATTGAAAAGAAATACAGTAGATTTCAGTTAACAGGACAATTAAGTTGATTGTCAACAAAATTAAAAAGAAAACCAGAATTTGTTTAGCTTATTTGAGACACAGTGCTGTTAATGGGAACAGTGACTGCTAGATGGCACACTTGTGATCACTGCAGGTATGTGTTGTGTGGGCTGACTCACTCAATAAGGAACGGGTATATTCAGAGTGTGTAGCAATTTTTATTCTGTTTTTTACTTTTGATTTCGTAAAAAAATTCAGACCCTTATCAAGATGCCACAAAGAGATTTGACATAACTAACAAAACTGCCTTCCTTGTTCAAATAAAATGCCACCCACCTATCACCAGTCAACTCTGGCTGGTGGAAGTAGCTGAAGAGCACACATTTACAATCGCATGTGTGATATGGTAGCAAACAGTAAGAGGAATTGGCATTACATGAATGGCAACAGATAACATCTCAAAAACACTTAAATTCCTCCAACATCATTAAATAAGAATTGCATGTATGTTTGCTACATACATTAAATGATTTTTTATGCTAAATATTTTGCTCTGATTTGTACCATTTGTTCCAGAATTCATTTAAATATTTATGCAGTAAACAGAAATTTTGGTTTTATTTACATACCTATTAAATTCTTTAGGCAAAACGTCATATAATTGTGGTGGCCTCTTGATTGGACCAAAGTGTTCTTGTTTCACTGTGTCCCAGTTAACTGAGATCCACTATGTATGAAGAATAAGTGAAAACACTGAGGTACCCCATGGTCAGCCCATTGCTGAACATTTTTAAACACCCACGAGGTAATTCCGAGTCACTAGTGTCCTCATCAGCATGTGCAGATTAAGGAAAGAAATCAGAGAAAACGATTGAGAAAACTGCCATCATCCATAGATCTGGGGATTAATTTGAGCCCTCAACATCCTGACCCCATTCCAAGGCTGAGTAGCAGGTCATTGAACAAATGAATGACCTTGAACTAAAGTTTAGATTGTTGGTGTGAGTCCCACTCCATCAACTATTGCTGTACCCTCAAGCAAGATACCTACCCTGACTTTGTATAGTAAAAATACCCAGCTGTATAGGTGCCTTAAAAACTGCTAGTTTGGAGAGCAGTGCCAGTGAAGTAACAAATGTTTTTTTTTCTTTTTTTTCTTTTTTTTTAAAAAGAATTCAAGTTGAAGTTTCCATTTTAAAAATGGTTATACATCAGTTTTGCAATAATGTACAGTAAATACCAAAAATAATATTTCTAGAAATAATAAGCATTTACTATCATCTACAGACTGTCAACTCATTTCTTGGCTCAGCTTACTGGACATTTTCAAATTCTGTTTAAGAGATTGCCATTTGATGGGTTGTAACTGGTACTTTAAGTGGTTGAATTTATTTTTAGGAAAACCATCCTACTCATTTTCTGTCCTATAATCTTCCAAGAACAACAGCATTATTTTTCTAAAAACAAAAATTTTCAAATTAATGTCTGGAGCAAATTAATGTCGGGAGAAATTTTAATGCTGTATGTATGCAGCCTAGTGAATAATACACTTCATAAACGCATATGAAATGCGTTGTTTATTTGTGCCAGCAAAAGTGAAAGTTCGCAATTTAGAAACTCTGTACTGCGCATGGCCGAATATGTCATAAGAGTAGGAAAAAAGACAATGTATGCATCTGTATTAAAATAACAAGTAACACAGAAACAAAAAAAAAAAAAACTTGGACCAGTTGGAAAACTGAAGGCTTGAAAATTGTCATAAATATTTCATGCTGAGTATGCTTTCTGTAGATGGCAAAAAATTCTTTCCAGAATGTTGAGAGAATCATTTATTTAGCATTTTTCTGGGTGTTTTCAAGCTTTTTTTGCCTGATGAGTGTTTGTTACTGATTAGTTTAGTTTTTTTTTTTTTTTTTTATGATCAGATGTAATGGTTTGATGCAAGTTTGCTTAGTGACCCTGAAAAAAAATACATTTTTTTATTGAGAAGAACTTAATTGTGGTTAATACTGAGATTTGATGTATGAGAGTGAATTCTGTCCTCTGGGCAGTTCATACAGTCACTGTCACGTTCTCTGTTCCCTCTGCTAATGCAAAGTACAGTTTACTTTATGTGTGCGGGGAATCTGAAATGTTCGGGGTCGTAACATTAACGTTAACCGTTAATGTTTTAAAGTACAATAGCAGGAAGTAGCTACTCATTGGTGACTTGTATGTTCTACAGTGGAAGTAAAGTCTCTTAAAATCTTTATTGTGCAATTCCTCAGCATAGCTTTCTATTGCATAACTACACAAAAAGAAAATCTCATGAGGCCCGCGCTTCTGTATTTTTGTATTCTGCCCTATTTCAAGCCTTTATGCCAAATATTTTGTAGTTAGTATGCTGTTACAAGAAAGCGGCAGTTTAACGGTCAGACGTGGGTTATAAAGACTTACGTTTACCCTGTTACATAAAATTTTTGGAAAAATTCTACTTTTCAGAATAAATTTTGCCACTGATACTTTAAGTAGATCTGTAGAAAAAATGTCTGTTCACATTGTTACATTTCTGTCATCCTATTAGCATTTTTTTTTTTTAATTGCTCGCATTTGATGCTTAAAGTTTCTACCAGGGCTCTGGAGTCGGTATACAAAACTTTCGACTCCAGTAACCCAATAATTGCTTCAGTTTCCACGACTACGACTCTGCAGCACTGCCTAAAAGTTGCGCATTATTTTACGCATTTAGTCGGAGTCAGTACATTTTTTCCGATTCCAGTAACCCAGTTGTTGCTTCCGACTTCATGGCTCCGACTCCGCAGCACTGGTTTCTCCCTTTTAAAAGCAGTCATAGCTGCCTAGCAAAAGTTCCCTGTGATTTCTTTGCATAGTACAGTCACGTTTCAGGTGAATTAGTACCTTTACATGGCTCTTAGTTCGTGTATCCTGCCTCACTCCATGTGCTCGGGTCCATCACATTGTTGCATTGAGTAAGTGCTTATTCATAATTTCAATGTGCTATATAAAGTTTTATTATTGCACCACCTAACAAGGCAACACTTGTAATTACAGTAATCACATGGAAATCTCATTATCCCTCTCTGCCGAGCTGTTTGTAAAGTACCATTAGAATTAAAAGAATAGTAAATCACACAGTAATTTGTAATGATGTTGCCTTTCAAGAGGGAGCAACTGGGAGTGCAGTGGTTAGCGCTGCTGCCTCTGGATCCAAAGGTTACAGGTTTGAATCCCACCTCTAGTAGTAGGACCCTTAAGCAGTATACAGTACTTACCCTGAGTTACTCCAGTAAAATTACCCAGCTCTATAAATTGGTAAATAATTGTAAATCGCTTAATGGTGTAAGTCACTCTAGAGAAAAGTGCCAGCTAAACGTAGGACGATCATATTTTATCTTCAGCTCCAGGTTTTAATGCAGGCAAGGTTTGTTGCGCAACTGTTATGTGTAGAAGAGGCTAAAGCCAAAGCAAGGAAGGGGTTGTGCTCACCTCATTTGGTGTGAAATCATCAAGGCGCGCGAATAGTTTGTTCTCGGAACGCATTGCTAATGAGCGAGACTTCACAGCTGGTTATGTGAATTTTGCAGCTTACAATTACAGTTGCTTTGTTATACAAGGGAAACCTGTAAACATATGTGTGGAGTTTGCATGTTCTCCCCGTGTCTGCGTGGGTTTCCTCCCACAGTCCAAAGACATGCTGTTGAGGTTCACCCACAGTGTGTGAGTGACAGAGAGTGTGTTCCACTGATGTATGGAGTTGTGACTCAGTGTAAGTAGTGTATCTAGCAGTGTAAATTACCTTGGTGAATAAGATGTGTGGGCTGATAACACTACATAGAGTTCATTGGAAGTCACTTTGGAGAAAAGCATCTGCTAAATAAATGTAAATGTCAGCGGCTTCAGACAGTGTGTGTGTGTGTGTGTGTGTGTGTGTGTGTGTGTGTGTGTCTGTTACCAAACATTACTGGCTACTACAGTAATGTAGTAGTTGTTACCAGTAATAGGATTTTCTGAAACTTTGTGGTGCAGCCTGGGTATACATGTCAGATTCCATGAATGAAGTTATTCTTCTTACTTGCATCGTGCAGTTGTGAAGGAGTCTATAATCAGCAGAGAGTTCCCCAAGTGACTGTGTTAATGAAGTAAGGAGGTACGCTGCACTGCGCTGTGAAATAGTATCTAAAATTTGCCATGAAGTTATGTGCACAAATACTGCATACCTGAAGTTGACAGCACACAAATGTGGGTGTATGGATGTGGGAACTAGCAAAAACCTTTAGCTGATACTGGAGTATGGCCAAGTCACTGTGTGTGTGTGTGTGTGTGTGTGTGTGTGTGTGTGTGTGTGTGTGTGTGTGTGTGTGTGTGTGCGCGAGTGAGAAGGTCAGGGGTGGGACACCATTCTCTTTCAGTTTGTGGGAGAGGATTCAGTCACACACTTTTATCAATGTGCCATTATAAGGTGACCAGATTATTAAAAATTTACAAGGCTTTAGAATTAGTCAATACAAGAGATCTGCATCATAGGTTGTGGAGACGAACAGTCTGCAGAGGAAATCTACAGCTACTTCCCATTCTTACCCCAGGCACCAGTAAAGAACTGTATTCTTCTCCCCCTCTTGGACTCTCCTATAGCCCCCCAACTTTGCATTCTGTGTCACAACTCATTGCATGTGCTGATTTTTTGCCTCTTTAAAGTCTAGATTTAAATTTGACATTGGGTTTTCCCACCTAAAAAAAAATCCATCTATCATTGTGTTTTTGAATGTGCTTGGATGTATTGAGACACCAGCTGCAAGAGTATGATAGTAGATTACTAAAATTTCAGAAACGGATAAGATGTAATGCTATCATAGATTGGAAACATATGGTAGATGTAGGTCTCCACCAAAGATTTATTTCAACAGACCTGGTCCCAGGCTGTCATCCTGTAACCCACTGTTTACTTAATGGACAGCCATGATGGCCTAGTACTGTCTGATAAGGTCCATTCTGCATCTGATTACTAACTAGGATATTGAATAGATTAAGAGTCTCAGTTTTGAGAAGGTCTTGCCCAAGGGAGCCCGATACAGGTAGCATCACACGTACGCGCACTCACGCACTAATGAGTCTTTACAGAGTCTCGAGCAATGCGTGGCACACTCTTTGGAGGACCTGCTGTGCTGCAAATGGCATGACAGCACTGGGAAAAGTCATATTCAAAGGGTTTCTTTCCATTGACTGGGTTTGCATACTGGGAGGAAGAATGGATCGATTTGTTGTGGGTATGGATCCATATTTAATAGGCCACATGTCATTAAGCAACATTTATTGGGCTTGCCAGTTGGTTAATTTATCCATTTACCTACGTGCAATGTGCAGACTGGATGTGACGATTTAAAAAGGTATTTGGGTCTGGCTGATCGCTGCCAAAATTAGATAATTTAAAACAAAGGTGTTCAGAGGGCACCAGGAAGCATTGTAATTAAAAATATAGATTTAAGGTTTCCAGGATGCATTTAGTTGATTCAGTAAATACCAGTTTTTAAGTGTGTGAAACTTGTTAGTAGCTTTGGGTAAAAGCCTTGGCTAAGGCAACGTAATAAGAAATCGTGATGCCCTAGGTTATGTGTACTGTCTGTTTTGTTCATTTCGCTCAGCTGGATTTATGATTCGGACGTGTGCGATTCTCTGACATTCATACTAAAAACGTTCCTGTCAGTTGTCACCCCAGCTGTGATAGCAGTAATATATAAAGTATGACCATTGTCCTGTTTAGTGACCTTTTCGTTCTCTTGCATGGAGTCCAGTGGACTAAGCTCTCTGTAAGATTACATCTATCATTAGAGTATATTAAGAGAAAGCAACTTCCCCTGTAGACAATGGCTGTCATATTTTCTCCATGTCAGCTGACCAGTTAATTTTCCATCCACTCGTTGAAGGATCTCTTTAATCTAATTGTGTGCTATAGAAAAACGTAAAGAGCAGACAGTCAGCCAGCCACAATTGTTCGAATTTCAACTGATACAGCCAGCACCCGTAATGGTATGAAACTGCAGGACTGTCTTTGAATCAATTGTTTAAAAAAATGTTAATACATTTAAAAGCGTGCTTTTAACGAGATTGAGGCGATGGCAGTAGTAAGGAGTGTCAAAGAGTAAATCAAGCTTTCAACAATACAAGATTACGTTCTTTAAAATTTCCAGCATTACATGGGACAGTAAAATAATTATGTGCTGTAAGGAAAATGACAATTGCACTTAAGTGCAATTAGAGCATGAATGTACAAACCATTTGACAATGAATTAATTGATTTGTGTATTATGGCAAAGAATTTATTATATGACACACAAATCATATTGAGGGTATTTTGTTTGAATGACATGCTTTCAAGTAGATCTGCACAAATTACAAACCCCTAATGGATCCTCAAAATAGCACGGTTTCAGGGACACAAAAAAGTTCACTTTGAATAAGACAAGGCTTGTCTTTGAGCAGGGAGAATGCTTTAGATGAAGCTAAGCAGGGGTGGTAATGCAAATTATTCAGGAGACAGTAGACCAAGTCATATGATACTATTTTCCAGTTGAACCAGTTGCTTAAATAATAAATCACCTGGTCAAATAGGAATAGTCTCTATACACCATAAAGCCAATACTGAGGCAGATGAACATTTTTAAATGATTTGTTGGAAGTTCTTCATTTCAGAACATTTTCACCGATTCTGTCTTTCTAAAATCTCAGCCAGATGTCTTGCATATAGAAAATGTCAGTTGCGGAAGGTATCCGATTTGAGGAAGAGACACAATGGGTCACAAAGGATGAGCTTTTCTTTGAAGTGCATCAGAGCATGCCGATTCAGTGCTGTAAGACAGATATAAGAAGATATTACAGATTTTCATAGACAGCTGGAACTGAATCTGCATTATTATGTTCTTATTTTGTATTTACAGGGTCCATGGTGAACTATCCTGCATAAAATAGTGAGGTTACTTTAAAAGTGAGCTGCATGAGATACAATCAAACAGAACAAATGTGTGAATAAACCCTCAAAATCAAATGTTATAGAGCAGTGATTAAAAATCTGCTTACAATTCTTTATGCATAACGAATTTTCCTAGAACAACATATTAATTATCATTAATATAAATGGGGGAAACAGACAACGCACCCCGAGCCACAAAAAGTTCATCTGTTTTCCCAGAAAAGATGAAAAAATTCCTGCCTTGCCTTTTAAACACAGGGAAAATGTAATTAAAATGTAAATCATTATTATAACACAATCTAACAAGGTAGTTATCCTAATTCAATTACTGTATTCACTCATGATATTCATGACTCCACCTGCTAAACTACATGTTAAGTATTGTTTATCATAAAAGAATTGTGCATCACATCAGTCATTTGTCATGATATTGCTTTTCAAGAGAATTATACATTTTATCACTTCAAGTTTTAAACTGATAGTTGAGGCTTTCTTTTTGCTTTGCAGCTCCTTATTGTATTATATTTTGGTTTTTCACTATGAGAAAAGGTAACAATGCAACATTTCTCAGAAATCCTTGTGAGTGGGAACATGGTTGTAAGAGAACCGAGATGTGCGGGAGAAGCCACGGCACACCGGGGGGAGCCTGCTTGTCTTTTCTGGTGCTCCATGTGACCAAGACTTGTATCTTGAATTGAAATTTCTGTTCTCATAAAGCAATTCTCATAAAAGTGGGTGGATAGCTCATTATGCAAATTTGAGTGCAAAACGTATTCGCTTCTTAGTCTGAGTTTTTCTAATATGGATGTTTGTTATTCAAGGGATACCCGTATAGAGAAGTTTGAACTTGAATCATGTTGTTTGAAAATATGCATGGTGTGTTGTATGTATTCTTGTATCAGTCATATATTTAGCATCCCATAGTCATATAGTCATCTTCACATAATCTACTCATCTATAGGCAGTCTCCGGATTACGAACTACTGTAGTTCCATTCCTAAGTCTGTCTTTAAGTCGGAACAGTTTGGTACGGTTCATGTCTAACGTCAGTCAAATATTTGCCTTAGTATATTGTATATCATGTAGCTGTCTATGCATAAAAAACATTAAACACTTCCAGATACATTAAAACATCTTTAATATAACAATACAGTAATAATAATACAATGTAATGATAATGATAGCAATAATTATGATAGTAATAAGTGTAACGACCGTATTTATAATAGTGAGCGACATAGAAAGAGATAATACCTAATACATCTTACTGTGTGTGTTTTCCAGTGTTTGCTGGCGTTTCACCTTTTTCCGATGGCTTTATTATTTACTCTTTAGTTTCAGTCGTGATCGTTTTCCTTTTCTTTGCATCACCATCACTTGCATCATATTTACGCTTTGGTGCCATGGTTAGGAGGCTAAAAACAAAAAAATTAAAGCCAAATACAGTAACACACGAGACACTGTTAACAGCAACGTGGTCCGACTGAAAAGAAGGAATTCGTTGTCCTTCCTCGGGCTCACGAGCCGACGAACAGCTGTAGACGTGCAATGTTTTGATGTGTGTCACAAAGTAGGACCTGTTTGTTATTACGAATCATTCTGTGTAGCTCAAATATTTTAATATAGTAGGCCTTACAGGGGGGTGGTTCATAGCTACGGGTCGTACGTAAGTCGGACATTTGTAACCTGGGGACCGCCTGTAGACGAACTACAAAGGTCTTATAAGGACTGCGAATTGTCACTTTGCCCAGTGAGAGTAATGCTAGACAGCTTCTGGAATTTAATTTCCCATGAGAACCACCAGTTACCTGGACGAGTGTTTGAAACTGTCACATGACTCCAAATCTGTGCTTGGCGGGATACCTGACAAAGCCTGAAAGCCTGAACTTGTGAGAATTTTCTGTCCCGTGAAGCGCATCGCAGGAACATCGCGTGTTATTTTATTCGGCTGTTTGAGTCTGTGGCCGACGGAAACCGTCCGACTTTGCCCACCGCACATTAGCGGCATTATAGGATTCACGGCTCAAAGCCGGCTGCTGAAAGCCTTGACATTTTCCTTTGGAGAAGGAAGTTGTTTTGAACGAGTGTTACTTTGAATTGCTGCCTACGAAAAGCTGCCAACAATTCGGGTCATTATGAGCCCCACATTTCGAGTCGTGTGGAGGCAAAGTTGTCGGCATCCTGTTTCCAGACTTGGCAAAAAACTGCTTTAGGAGACCGATTTGCTTTTGATGTCTGCGGAAATGATTTACCTGGTGTGACAGCGTTTGTGTAATGATGTGTTCCGAATAACGGCAATCCGAGGACAACGCACGAGTCTGTTATTATCCATCCGCCTGAGAATAGCTGCCTTAGGAATGCAGTCGATGCGGCGGGGTGAGCGGAGCGCAGGGGCGCGATGTGTGTCCTCCACCCGGCGCTGCTGTTTTGCTGCGGACCGTGAGCATGTGGGCGAGCGCCATTGCTAAATGGTGGCTGCTCATCCCTGAAAGAACTAATTACACCGGTTCCGCAGAGAGATCCTGTTTGTGTGGGAGAGCTCTGATTTCATTTTGTTTCTCCCCCCTTCACGATGTCTCTCCCCTCGCCCCCTTCACCGCCACCCCCGCTGTACGGCATGGGCTGTCACAGAAACGATGACAGGTCGGAGGGGGTGATTACATCGCCGCTCTATGCCCTTGATGCTGGTGGCACCTGCACCGCAACGGCACCAGTTGGTGTTTGACAACTGCACATTCTGTGAAATAAAATTCTGCAAAGTATAGATAATGAGGGAGAATTTTTCCTCCATCCGTCCATCCATCCATCCATCCATCCATCCTCATTCCTATCCATCTGTCTATCCATCCATCTATCCGTCCATCCTCATTAACCACTTCTTCTGCTCAGGGTTGGAACCTATCCCCGAAGCACTGGGTGAAAGGCTGTTACACCCATACATTTATAAGTACTTTCAAGCTTTTTATATATTTAAACACATTTTAAGCCAAGACTTGTAGCACCTGTGCTGTTACACAGGCCACTATCAGCGTCTGATGTTTTGTAAAATACCACCTCCCCTCCGCCCATCCACTAAGACTCTGCCTCCTACCTCCTTAGAAACACACACACACACACACACACACATCTTCAGAGCCGCTTGTCCCATACGGGGTCACGGGGAACCGGAGCCTACCCAGCAACACAGGGCGTAAGGCCGGAGGGGGAGGGGACACACCCAGGACGGGACGCCAGTCCGTCGCAAGGTACCCCAAGCGGGACTCGAACCCCAGACCCACTGGACAACAGGACTGTGGTCCAACCCACTGCACCACCGCACCCCTGTCTCCTTAGAAACAATGAAATAAAATAAATGAAACTCAGATTCCTTCACTTGCTGGGAAAGTTACGCTTGCAATTTAAACCATGGCAGGCGCCAGGTGGACTGTCTGTCTTCTTCATCACCAAAGCAAAACTTTGAAGGACAGCTTTGGTATAGCAGCATGGCGACAGCTATTTTTAAACGCCTAGGTCGCCCCGTGTCCTAGGCAACAGTGTGTAGCCAAGGATGTACGGACTCCGAGGGAGACGGAGCCATTGCAGTAGGAGCTCTCCTGCAGCCGATTCCCCTGGAGGGGTAGCGGGGGGAGGGGGGGGGGGGATAGTTTTCAAGAGCTGGAAATATAATATGTAGATCAATTAATTTCCCCTGTATCCAAACAAGGGCCCGCCAGTGCAAAAAGTGGCAGTTCACCTCAGATGCTACTGCAAGAGAATCAGAAAATTGTTTCAGTCCGAAACTCACTGAAAATTTCAGTGTTTGTTTGTGTGTGTGTGTGTGTGTGTGTGTGTGTGTGGGGGGGGGGGGGAGGGGGGTTACCCTTCCTCTTTCCACCCCCCCAATACTTAGAAACCAGTTGCAGTTCAGTTCACCGCTGTTTGGAGCACAACAGCAGCTCTTGCACTGCATGCGTTTGGGAGTTTAATAACTGGGAGCTGGCTGTGATTTTTACTGTCCATTTGAGTCCAAACACAAAATTATTGGTTTGTTTCTGGACAATGAATGGAGGGAAAGCGATAAGATGCTTGCTCTGTGCAGAGCAGCGGTGACACTCACACTGTAAGTCCGTTGTTATGGGTTCCTCGTGGAGCTCGGAGCGAATCTGTGCCCTACAGCTTATGGACCAATCAATCTGCTGCTGACATGCAGGGGAAAGATGAGTATTCAAAAATGAGATTTTCTGAAGAATGCCTTGATTAGTTGATTAACTTTAGGAAAGCCATACATTTCAGAGTAAAAACAGCATTTCCAGGGTTTCGGTAGTGCCACCATCAAGGCAGAAAAAAAATTAAACTGGCTTTAAGGGCATAATACGGTACAATTGGAAAAAGGAAACTGTGCATAATACCGTTTGAGACATGTCATTGTCTTAAAAGATCATCTTTGTCATTACTGCCCAAACCGTTACAGTCTCTTTTTGATGAAAGAAAATCCCACGGATTCCTGAGCCAAATTTAGATGTATAGTCTCACAGATGGATCAGAAAAGAGAGGAGCAGAATGTATGATGTGTCTATTGATTATCTTTCTCTCGCTTTTGTGTGGATGTCCCATGGGCGGCTGGGAGCGGAGCCCAATCCCACAGGTTTCCCCATCCTCCACGCCTGTCTCAAACACACACACAGAAGATGCACACAAGGAGAGACAACTGAGTTCGGTGGGGTCATGCAAGATTTACAGGCCAGAGACTATCCCCAGCTGGAGCATTTCGGTGCGGACTGATCCAGGGCAGCCCAAAAATGACAGCCACTACACAGCCAAAGCCCTGCTTGCCCATAAACAGTGTGTGCAGTTAGCTGGCATCTTAGAGAAATCTCAGTAAATCAAAGATGCCTAATACCAGGCTGCAATCCCAGACATTAATTAACTTCCTTCCCTGCCGTTGCCAAGGAGCACTTAATAATTTAGCGGGCAACAAATATATAGTCTGTTTTCTCTTGTTTATGGTAATAAAATTCGGCAACAGAATGGTTCCCCACTTGATATTTTGCTGAAGTAAAGCAATCAGTTTATTTAGGTGTTATTCTAGTTCTTCCCAGACACTGCTCTGTAAATACAATTTACATTTATCTTTATTAGTGTGGGGGGTGCAGTGGTGCAGCAGGTTTGGCTGGGTCCCACTCTCTGGCGGGTATGGGGTTCGAGTCCTGCTTGGGGTACCTTGCAATGGACTGGCATCCCGTCCTGGGTGTGTCCCCTCCAGCCTTGTGCCCTGTGTTGCCGGGTTAGGCTCCGGCTTGCCACAACCCCGCTCAGGAAAAGCGGTTTCGGCCAGTGTGTGTGTGTGTGTGTGTGTGTGTGTGTGTGTGTGTGTGTGTGTTATTCTACATGGTAATGAAAATAGTAGGTACTGATTCAGGGTAAATTTCACATTCAGAGCTTATGTGATATTACAGGTCTGCAAAAATTCATATTAGAGAACGGTGTTGACAAAATTACCTCTGGCCATGTACAGTGAACAATTAAAAATAATCCTAGTATTTTTTGTATAATTCAAATCACAAAAGTCTGATTTTCCAAAAATGTCAAAGATTTGATATCAAATTTTAACATTTAAGAAAATATTTGCTGAAGTGTTAAGTATGTGGTTACAGCAGCCAAAATGACATGACGTGCACAGGCTCTGGACTGCTGCAGCCATGACTTTTTTGTTTTTTTTTTTTTTTTTTTTTTTTTTTGAACCAACAGTTGGTCTTATTAGCTGGTTAAATATTGAACTTCCAAAGCAAATATAAACAGTCGGATCTTTCGCAGAACTTCTGTGTGCCTCCGAACATATCGCACATTGTATATAGGCTTTCTGGCTGTAAAACTGGTGGCGTGATAAACTGGGCTGCCAGGATTTTGGGGCGAGCTCAGATATGGAGCATTTATCAAACTGTTTGAACAGCAAAGGCAAACATCTGTGAACGTAAAACGCCATTACCCAGCGAGGAACGATTCCGATCCGCCCCGGCTCGAGACAGAGAGCAGAGAACAAATCACTGACACTGTGTGGAAATTAACGTGATGGAGAGTGGTGATTAATGATATTGTTGCTGATGCAGTAGCCAGGCTGGTTTAAAAATACTGATGTCAAAACTGCTATGAAAGCTTTGTCAGAAAGGAACACTATTTTGCTCCAGGAGCAAAAGAAGAGTTGAAATACAGTGTCAAACACAACTCTGACTCCTCATATTGAGTATGTTGTAATTCAGGGCTGAATTATCCCATCAGCACTGTAGGGGACAGAGTCTTAGATGTTGTTTGTAGTCATGATGAGGAGGATGATGATGATGATGATCAGAACAAGAATGAACAAGATGTCATTTCATTGCTGCAAAATTAGCTTGCGTCTCACACAATTAAACACACATCAGGTTGTACTACCAGTGTTTTGTCACTGTCAGTTGTGCAACACTCTCAGCTGCTTTCTCAGTCCAGTCATACTTCTCAAAGCAAACATCCAGTTGTTGAGTCTTCGGTAGACCTGAGCAACATCTGAAATCGCTCATGCAGATTTCATTCATTTGCGTTTTCATCATTTTGTGATTGATGGGGCGCTGTGACTGGTTAGCATGGAACATCCATCCATCCATCCATCTTCCTCCGCTTTTATCCGGGGCCGGGTCGCGGGGGCAGCAGTCCGAGCAGAGTACTCCAGACCTCCCTCTCCCCGCACACCTCCTCCAGTTCCTCTGGGGGAACCCCAAGGCGTTCCCAGGCCAGCCGGGAGACATAGTCTCTCCAACGTGTCCTGGGTCTGCCCCGAGGCCTCCTCCCAGTGGGACAAGCCCGGAGCACCTCCCCAGGGAGGCGTCCAGGAGGCATCCGGAACAGATGCCCGAGCCACCTCAACTGGCTCCTCTCGATGCGGAGGAGCAGCGGCTCTACTCCGAGCTCCTCCCGGGTGACTGAGCTCCTCACCCTATCCCTAAGGGTGCGCCCAGCCACTCTGCGGAGGAAACTCATTTCTGCCGCTTGTATCCGCGATCTCATTCTTTCGGTCATGATCCAGAGTTCATGACCATAGGTGAGGGTAGGAACGTAGATCGACCGGTAAATTGAGAGCTTCGCCTTACGACTCAGCTCCCTCTTCACCACAACAGACCGGTACAATGACCGCATTACTGCAGACGCCGCACCGATCCGTCTGTCGACCTGCCGCTCCATTTTTCCCTCACTCGTGAACAAGACCCCAAGATACTTAAACTCCTCCACTTGAGGGAGCAACTCCCCCCTAACCCGGAGGGAGCAATCCACCTTTTTCCGACTGAGAACCATGGCCTCGGATTTGGAGGTGCTGATTCTCATCCCCGCCGCTTCGCACTCGGCTGCAAACCTCCCCAGTGCACGCTGCAAGTCTTGACTTGATGAAGCCAACAGGACCACATCGTCCGCAAAAAGCAGAGACGAGATCTCGCGGCCACCAAAACAGACACCCTCCGTTCCCTGACTGCGCCTAGAAATTCTGTCCATAAAAATAATGAACAGAATCGGTGACAAAGGGCAGCCCTGGCGGAGTCCAACATGCACCGGGAACAGGTCTGACTTACTGCCGGCAATGCGAACCAAGCTCCTGCTCCGGTCATACAGGGAACGAACAGCCCGTAGCAACGAGCCCCGAACCCCATAATCCCGAAGCACCCCCCACAGGATGCCACGAGGGACACGGTCGAATGCCTTCTCCAGGTCCACAAAACACATATGGACTGGTTGGGCAAACTCCCACGAACCCTCCAACACCCTAGTGAGGGTATAGAGCTGGTCCAGTGTTCCACGGCCAGGGCGAAAACCGCATTGCTCCTCCTGAATCCGAGGTTCGACTATCGGTCGGATTCTCCTTTCCAGTACCCTGGCATAGACTTTCCCAGGGAGGCTAAGGAGTGTGATCCCCCTGTAGTTGGAACACAATCTCCGGTCCCCCTTCTTAAAAAGAGGGACCACCACCCCGGTCTGCCAGTCCAGAGGCACCGTTCCCGAACTCCACGCGATGCTGCAGAGGCGTGTCAGCCAAGACAGCCCCACAACATCCAGAGACTTGAGAAACTCGGGGCGGATCTCATCCACCCCCGGAGCCTTGCCACCGAGGAGTTTTTTGACTACCTCAGCAACTTCAGCCAGGGTAATGGACGAGTCCCCCTCCGAGTCCCCAGCCTCAGCTTCCTCTACGGAAGGCGTGTCGGAGGGATTGAGGAGATCCTCAAAGTACTCCTTCCACCGCCCGAGAACATCCTCAGCTGAGGTCAGCAGCGCACCACTTCCACTGTAAACAGTGTTCGTGGAACACCGCTTCCCCCCTCTGAGTCGCCGGACGGTTTGCCAGAATCTCTTTGAGGCCGACCGAAAGTCTTCCTCCATGGCCTCACCGAATTCCTCCCAAGCCCGAGTTTTTGCCGCGGCGACTGCCAGAGCCGCGCTCCGTTTGGCCCGTCGGTATCTGTCAGCTGCTTCAGGAGTCCCATGAGCCAGCCAGGCCCGATAGAACTCCTTCTTCAGCTTGACGGCATCCCTTACTTCCGGTGTCCACCACCGTGTTCGGGGATTGCCGCCGCGACAGGCACCGGAGACCTTATGGCCGCAGCTCCGGACAGCCGCACCGACAATGGAGGAGCGGAACATAGTCCATTCAGACTCAATGTCCCCCACCTCCCTCGGGACCTGGTTGAAGCTCTGTCGGAGGTGGGAGTTGAAGACCTCTCTGACAGGGGCCTCCGCCAAACGTTCCCAACAGACCCTCACTATGCGTTTGGGCCTGCCAGGTCTGTCCAGCTTTTTCCCCCGCCATCGAATCCAACTCACCACCAGGTGGTGATCAGTTGACAGCTCAGCCCCTCTCTTCACCCGAGTGTCCAAAACATATGGCCGAAGGTCAGAAGAAACGACTACAAAGTCGATCATCGACCTCCAACCTAGGGTGTCCTGGTGCCAAGTGCACTGGTGGACACCCTTATGCATGAACATGGTGTTCGTTATGGATAAACCGCGACTAGCACAGAAATCCAATAACAACTCACCGCTCGGGTTCAGATCAGGGAGGCCGTTCCTCCCAATCACGCCCCTCCAGGTATCACTGTCGCTGCCCACGTGGGCGTTAAAGTCCCCCAGTAGAACGACAGAGTCCCCAGTGGGAGCGCTTTCCAGCACGCCCCCCAGGGACTCTAAAAAGGCCGGGTACTCTACACTGCCGCTAGGCGCATAAGCACAAACGACAGTGAGAGACCGTTCCCTGACCCGAAGGCGTAGGGAGATGACCCTCTCATTCACCGGGGTAGACTCCAACACATGGCGGCTGAACTGGGGGGCTATTAATAAGCCCACACCAGCCCGCCGCCTCTCACCTTGGGCAACGCCAGAATAGTGGAGAGTCCACCCTCGATCGAGTAGAGTGGTTCCAGAACCCAAGCTGTGAGTGGAAGTGAGCCCGACTATATCTAGACGGTATCTCTCAACTTCCCGCACCAGCTCAGGCTCCTTCCCCGCCAGTGAGGTGACATTCCAAGTCCCAAAAACCAGAGTTGGCGCCCGAGGTTTGGGTCGGCCGGGCACTCGGCCCCGACCACCGCCCAAATCACAACGCACCGGCCCCTTATGGTTTCTCCGGCAGGTGGTGAGCCCACCGAAGAGCGGCTCCACGTTGTGGCTTCGGGCTGAGCCCGGCCAGGCCCCGTGGGCATAGACCTGGCCACCAGGCGCTCGCATGCGAGCCCCCCCCCCAGGCCTGGCTCCAGGGTGGGGCCCCGGTGACCCCATACCGGGCGGGGTAAACGGACGCCTTGATTTTTTTGTCATAAGGGGTTTTTGAACCGCGCTTTGTCTCGTCTGTCATCCAGGACCTGTCTGCCATGGGAGACCCTACCAGGGGCATGTAGCCCCAGACAACATAGCTCCTGGACTCATTCAGGCACTCAAACCCCTCCACCACGATAAGGTGGCGGTTCACGGAGGAGAGCATGGAACATTTTAACCGTTTTATGTATTACTTCATCCATCCAGGGATTTGCATTTTTTTGTTTGCATGTTGAGTGATAATTTGATTTTAAAGTTTTTGTATGTGAAAACTGTTGGAGACTTGTAGTACGCATTAAAGTCACGTTAGTTCTCTGTCAAAAAGATAAGAAAATAGTGTGATGATATGTTCATAAAGGTATTATGTCTGCATCATGATGGCTTAATGGTTCTGTATATTTTTCTCAAATGTGTGTAAAAGTAATTTACACCCTATGAACTTAATAGGGCAATACTGAAAGACCAATATTATGTTCTTTTAGGGATTAAGCACGCATCAGTAGGGTTTTAACTGAACAGATAATGCTGTCTTGAAATAGTTGCAAAATGCACATACTATGATAATATCATATTCATTAAGGTATAATGCATGCATCATGAGTACTCAATAGTAAGGGACTTTTTTACTTCAATACATGTACCTCACATCGTGAAGAGGCAAGAAAGGTTTTGGCAAACCTCAAACCCTCAAACCTAGGGCCTCAGTGGAGTGGACAGTGCTGTCATTTACCTTCTGAACAGATCCCACTCCCCCTTGGACAAGGCAGGTAACACTTTGAGGGCCATTTTTTAAAAAATTTCTCCAGTGCATTGAACACCATAGACCCTGCGCTGCTGAGGGAGAAGCTTTCATGACTGAAGGTCGATACATCTATTGTGTGCTGGATGCTGAACTGCTTCACTGACTGACCGCAGTGTGTGACACTACAGGGTTGTGTGCTGCATATAGCTGTGAGCAGCAGCGAACACTTTTGCCTTTGGATACAACTCTGAGTCACATCATCTTCAGAAGTTCTCAGATGACATACCAATTGTTGGATGTTATCAGAGACAGGAAGGGGGATGAGTATGGAGACTTGTTGCATGGTGTCAGCAGAACCACTAGACAGTCTAAGGAGTTGGTGGTGGACTTTAGTAGGTCAAAAGGGTCCCTTGTGTCCAGTCACCATTGATGGAGTGGAAGTAGAGGTGGTGGGGAGGTACAAGTACCTGGGGATCCAGTTGGACAGCAGGCTGGAGTGGACCTGCAACACTGAGGCCAGAGGCCTTCACTTAATGAGGAGACTCAGGTCTTTTAGAGCATGCAAGTCATTGTTATAGATGTTTTACCAGGCTGTGGTAGCAGATGCAGTCTCTAGTGCAGTTGTATGCTGGGGACTGACATTTCTACAACTGATGAAAGCGAGCGAATAAACTAAAAAGGAAGGATGGCTCTGTCTTGGTGACTGGGCTGGACTGGCTGGAGGAAATGGCACAGAGGAGGTCTATAAACAAACTCCTGTCCGTCATGGACAATGATTCACCTTCTGAATGCCACCCCGGTAAAGCAGAGGAGTACTTTCAGCAAGACACTGCTCCAGTTGTGCTGCTTCAAGATGCCACATGAGGTCATTCCTGATAATAACCACTAGGCTCTTTAATGAGTCCTCTCATTGTTGAGGTGGTACTGACCTCTTATTTTCTGCCTGTTACTGAGCTGACAATACTACTTTTCATATATCTGCACACTGTTATAGATGTCTCAATTTGATATTTATTTATTCCAATTATGTTCTATTGTTTTCTGTCATTACTTTGTTGTGTGAATGCTGTCATAGTTTCCTTTGGGGTTAAGTTTTGATCTTCCTAACTATCTGTTTATGTCATATACTTCATAAAGGGCAGCAGGCGATGTAGTGGTTAGAGCAACTGCCTTGTACTCAAAGGATCCGGGTTTGAATTCTTCTCCTGCGGTGGTACGCTTGATCAAGGTACTTACCCTGAATTGCTCCTGTAAAAATTACCCCACTGTATAAATGGTTAAATAATTGTAGGTAGCTCAACAGTGTACTGCATTTTGCTTTGGAGAAAAACATTAGATGAGGGTTTAAAAGTACATTTAGAGCTTTTAATATAATAGTAGGTAGCAACAAGTATTTATAATCAGACTAATAACCTTCCATATTTCATGTGTAGCAGCGAGCACTAAGTTAGGATAGTGTGGAGTAAAGAGGAATGTGGAAATGCGGAATTAATTTTTAAATATTGTGTGAAAGCCACCTCTTATTTCGAGGTGAGATAGAAGCAGAAACCTTTCCAGACAGCCATACTAATCTTCCGCAGTGTTCAGCTCAGCCAATTGATAAGGCCATGGCGGGCGGATAATTTAGTCTTGACGCTCTTCAAGGCAAGAGGTGACAGCTGGTCCCCATGGGGACTGGGAGCACTGGCACCCAGAAAGACAGCTCCAGTGGTGAGGAAAACACCGTTCCACCAGTCGAGCTGCAGTGCTCACGACGGTAAGTTAGCGCAGTCTGTCAGCCTTGGGTCTTAATGAGTTCAGCAGGGCTGTGCCAGGAAACCTTTACTTCATCGTTATTAAATTGTCACAACTTTTTACCATTTGCGCCCTCCTGTCCTCAAGCTTTGATCTCAGTTTCATTCAATAAACTCCAATGAAAAGATTTAATTGCTGTAGTTTCAAATCTGCTATACATTTAGATGTATTCATTTAGCAGACACTTTTCTCCAAAGCGGCATACATCTCAGAGAAAAATACAAAAAGTACATTATATCAACAGAGCGGGAGATTCTGGTGCAGACACAGGATTCTGGAGTACAGTTAATTTGTCATATCCCACATAGGAACCATGTAACTGCATAAAATGCATAAGTTTTCTCTGACTTGCAAGTGTATTTTTGCCGTCACAAGCCTGCTCTAAATAGTATACGTTCCATAAGAAGGAAAGACAACTGAAAATTATAATATAATAGCGTAACATATTGCAAATAATTAATTTACCAAAGTAGGTAATAGCAGTAGTATAATGAAAATAAAAAAAAAAAAAAAAAGAAATTCTAGAAAGAAAACATTCATTGACTGTTTCTGAAAAATTCTTCTATACATTTACTGTTACTAAATTTAAATTATCTTAGTCTTTGGCTATGTATGAAGTCTGTACAGGGACAGCTGATATTGTTGTGGTTAGCGCTACAGCCTTTGGCTCTAAAGATTGCAGGTTTGATCCCTACCTTGAGCAAGGTACTTACCTGCAAATTGCTCTAGTAAAAATTACCCAGGTATATAAATGGATAAATAATTGTAAGTTCCTTTGGAGGAAAGTGTCAGGTGAATTAAGTTAATAAAACATAAATGCTACAGTTTCCTTGTCTCTTTCAGTAATGACAGCTGGTTTTATACTGTATTTATATATTCAAAAGTTTGAAATCACCTGGAAATTTTCATGCTTTGAAAGCATTTATACTTTTTTATCAAGGTGCTATTGAACTGATTTAAATATATATCCAAGACATCATTGCTAATGTTGCAAATGGCTATTGCTACTTGAAATGACTGATTTATAGTTTAATATTCACATGTGACTACAAAGCCCCATTTTCAGCAGACATTACTCCGGTGTCCTAATGGTAATGGTTGTAATGGTAGACAAACCTTTGTAGTTGTGTTAGCACAGCTGAAACCCAATATTCTCTTCAGGAAAGTAAGTTAGTTTTCTTTCCATGGGCTTCAAGGTACTGACACTATTGAAGTTCATTTCTAGGGCTCAAAAATGGTCAAAACCTAAACTGCTTTTTCAAGGTACACATCAGTGTCTTGTTATTTTGCAAAATGAAGGTTATTCCATGTGTCAGATTGCCAGGAAACAGAAGATTTCATATAAAGGTGTCCACTACTGTCTTGAGAGAAGATGGCAATCTGGCTCTAACTAGGATAGAAAAAGAAAAAGAAGCAGAAGGCCGAACTGGCAGATTCACAGACTGACATTTGAATTACGAGCCCTTTGTCGCCCTGTCCTACATTAGATCCATACAATGTCAAATGATGCATTTCTCAAAGCTGCTTTTCCCCCTCACTTCCTCTGACATGAGGTAAATTTTTCATGACTTCCTGTTCTGAGATATTTCCATTAGTTATTGTTGCAGCAGTAGTCTTTTGCTAAGCACCACTGTAGTTTGGATTTCTGTTTAGTCTGTCAGTATACCCTTTATGCTACTTACACTTTAGCATGCAAATCCTGCCTTAAAACGGTATCTTATGTGTTGGTTGTGTTGATGTCGCCTTTCTTTGAATAAATGAACTCAAAACTCTTGAGGACTCTGTTGCTGTTAGGTGCCGTCGAGTCGATGTCGTCAACTCATGGTGACTCTGTGGATAGTTGTCCTGAAAAGCATCAGGTCTTCCGCCAACCGGCTAAGACTTCAAAGTGGGGCATCCATGGCTGTGGTGATTGTGTCGATCCACCTTGTTGCAGGCCTTCCTATTCTACGTTGACCTTCCACTTTGCTCAGCATGATGCCTTTTTCCATTGATTGTCCTCTCCGCATGATGTGTCCGAAGTAAGAGAATCGAAGCCGTGTCGTCTGAGCTTCCAATGACATCTTTGGTTTGATCTGCTGCAATCACCATGCATTTGTTTTCCGGGCCGTCCAGGGTAAACGCAGGATTCTTCTCCAGCACTATAGTTCAAAGGTATCAGTTTTCTTCCCGTCCATCTTCTTCACTGTCCAACTCTCGCATCTGTATGACGTGACTGAGAAGATCATGGCTTGAAGAGGACTCCTCTACAATGGCGCATATCATTGTGGCCCCATAATGCTGTAATTTTGGAGCTTTTTGCATTCAACAAAAATTACACAGAACGGGCTGTGGAGTCCTGGAAATCAATAGAGAATAATATAGCTGCCACCTGAGCTCCTCCTTCCACACAAACTCATTTCAGACTTTCTGCCAGACAACAAAGTCGAGCCCAAGATTTGACATGTCGGTAGGCTGTTTGCAGAAGTAACATTGCAATAAGCCTGAGACATGGTTTTTGTCCTTTACAGTCAACATCAGAATTTCTTTGTCAGGGTGAGGAATTTAACATATTTGAGATCTGAATCAGTTAAAAAGGCTTGCTATCTAATGTGTACCGTGTCTTATATTAAACCAAATGTACTATCAAATCTTTGAAAATGATTAATAATATGTTATGTTACTGAAAACCAGAGAAAAGTACTAAGGCTGAATCCTTGGGAAAAAAATCCAGATGGTATTAGCATTCCAGGAAAGACAGTGTCTTGATAACCTTGCACTTGTTTAGGCACAGCTTTACTTGAAGGACATTGAAAATAATGCTAGCAGAGAGTGACTTTTCTTAAGTCCCTGCTGTTGGCTGTCATTCATCCATTTGATGTTTCAACAAATGCCAACAAAGCTTTTTAATGACACTGCCTGTGGCAGCAGTTCAAGAATATGAGGAAGGCCCAAATTAAAATGATCAGCTACATTTGTGTTATGCTGTGCAATTGCTTCCTTCCTTAATGGATACTGTTTGTTTGTTACTAACTGACGAATTCAGAAAATGCTCTGAAATACTTTATCAATAGTATTATGATGATGCCTTCGTCCATAATGCCTTACAATGTCAGGTTTGTACACATAAATATTGAAAATGGAAAATCAAAATACCATTAATTATGAAGCCATAGTTTTTCATTTTTGTGCAGTACTTTTGTGCTTGAGCTGGAGTAAGAGTTAAGGTCCTAAATTGTGATACCACCCAGTACTTAATGTTTGTCACAATCGTAACTTCCCATAGAACTGAAAGCAACTGGAGAACTGGGCAATACTTAAATTGGCTCTGCTGGAAAGGATTACTTGTGCATCCTGGCATTGTTAACAAACTGGGGTTTTGCATTCAACATACTTCCTCTGTGCTGAAACACCTACCAGTGACAAGACAGTCGCAGGATGTCAGTATGCAGCTCTTCCGATAAGGTGACTTCTTAATGCTTTCTAATTCTAGCCCTTTCTAATTCACAAATGAAATGAACAAAGAAAATGCATGTTAATGATCGTGTGGCAACGTGCGGAAGATGATGGTGAGCTGTGTCATTTTTGCTGTTCCTCAGTTGTTAAATTTTTTTGTAGTAGTAATTAGGGAAACAACAGGGAACCTGCAGTTTCAGGTGCAAATCAGGGACCCATTAGAATGGAGCCCATTTTCTAAAACCTGATGAATATCAGGGCCCCCCCACAAAAAAAAAAAAAAAAAAAACAACAAAGCAAGCAAAAAGGGAAGACATGTTAAAATAACTGAGACAATGTTGGTGAAGTACTCAAGTGCAGAGTTTATTTTCTCTGTGACTTGGATGAACACTTGGACATAGACTTGGATATGGACATGAGCTTGGATGTTGACTCGAATGCTAACTCAAACATTCAGGCAAAGGTGGTCGGAAGACAGTGAGGTTCTTTGGACATTCCTCAAAAGGTGACTGGATTTTGTGCTTCATTTATTCTTTGCTTGATTAACTGAACGGAGAACCGATGCGTGTGGGTAGATCCGGTGTGGCGCAGGGTTAACCCCTGGCAGGCGTGGGTGGGGGAGTAACATGAAAAGAAGTTTGAGAAGCATCAAGGATTACAGAACAGTGGACAATAATTACTTAACCATGGCAGAAGTGCTTCTATAGGGTATAGGTGGAGCTGGCTGTGTTTGAAGGCCAACAACTGGCTGGACCGGCGCCATGGAAACAAAGCAGGTGTAGGGTTTCCTACCTGCATTTCTGACACTTGTTGGCACCCCTCACCTGCTGAGTGTTTCCAAAACCATTCTAGAACAGGGTAAACATCAGGCAGTGCTTCATTTTTTTTTCTGCATGACCGATACTAACGCCGCAGTCATTATCACTCAGCAATGTCCCAGAATTTCAATTATCTTTCCATTAATAAACTAAGAATTGATTGAATTTAGTTCATTCATTAGAGGATTGTGCGTTTTGAGTAGTTAACACAATGTGCTACATTTTTTTTTTTCTCAATTTTTATTTGCCACAACATTAATTCCTCTGCGTAAGTGTTCCATACACTGAGCTTGATAACAAACTACCGCAATCGATTGCTGCAAACTCTGGTTTCTTTCATTTGTGTCTGAGCAGACATTGACTCTGCCGTTTGAGAGAGAGGGGAGAAAAAAAAAAAACAATAAAGCCCAAGTTCTAAAGCAACAAACATATCTAAAAAGTAAGTGTCATGGATTATCCATAGTGGGAATTTATCAGTCTGGGTTAGTTTATTCACTGAGCAAGAGAATAATTTAGGTTGTTAGCAAAACAACAAGGTAGCATGAGCTCTCATAATGAGCACAGCTGAATCTACAGTATGAACTCGATTTGCAATATATAAACAAATATGAAAGTCTCTTCTGGCCTTTCTTACTGCAAAGATCTGACTATGAACAAGGGGCAGTATGTACTTTTGTGCGAATCAATGTTCAGTGTTAATCTGGACGATATCTTAAAGTAACAAAATAATGAACTGAAATAACAAAAATAGAGCTTGCTATCATTGCGGCACAGCAAGTAGCGCTACTGTCTCATAGCGCCTGGGTGGTGTGAGAGGACATGGGTTCGAACTCCACTCAGTCTGTGTGGAGTTCGCATGTTCTCCCTGTGTCTGCGTGGGTTTCCTCCCACAGTCCAAAGACATGTTTTCTAGTTCACTCATAGTGTGTGAGTGACAGAGAGAGAAAGTGTGTTCTACTGATGTATGGATGAGTGACCCAGTGTAAGTAGTGTATCTAGCGATGTAAGTCACCTTGGTGAATAAGGTGTGTGGGCTGGTAACACAACATAGAGTTCATTGGAAATTACTTTGGAGAAAAGCGTTTGCTAAATAAGTCAATGTATTTAAGTTTATTGACCAGAAAGCTATGAAGTTTTCAACATAGTCTATTCTGCTCCTGCTATATACTTCTATAATTAGTGTTATGTCTACATCTACTATTCATATTAATAACTGAAAATTATAGGGGAATTGAAATTGATTTGTATTAGTTGAATCAGAAGAGTGTTCCACTAAAGTAGTCCTTGTTGCTCAGCACTGGGTATCTCATATAGACATGCAGAAAAAAAAAGAAATTTAGAGCCAAGTACCTGTTGGAAAGCAGCCATTTTCCTTATCTTTTGTCAGTGGTTTGCTGCTCAGCTTTTCTGAGCATGAAGTGCTTCGATTGGCAATGAGCAAAATCATGCTTAATAGGCTTGGAAAGCTATTAAAACACTTGTTGTCCAGTCCAGTAAAGCATTTCTCCTTAGTCCACTTTGCACTGACAAAGTCACCAGATCAAACAGTATTTAAAAGCATCAGTGATGGACTCAAACTCAAACTGATTTTGTATAAGTAGTCAGCTGGGTGCTTTTATCTTAATCTTTCTATAAAAGAACAAAATTACATTATTAGGGGGGAAAAAATCATCTTTGTGACTTTAGCAGCCTGATTTTCTGTCTTGCATAGACCTGTATGAAAACCACATCTCTTCAGCTGATTTTTTTTTTTTTTTGGTCCAGAAACGATGAGGAAAATCCAATCTCACATTACCCCAACAGGTTCTGATGCAAACAATCTTGAGTCCTTTTGCTCATGCCATTTAAATTCTGTGTTTTCTTTAATTCGGAGCCTGCATTTTTCACCTTTCCATTTACATAGATAACAAAATTAATTGCTTCTATCACACCTAATTTTCTCCCCCGTTTTTAACCATTAATATTGTTTCCAAACGAATCCACACAAAGTGCTCTGCATAATGAGCAAAAATAACAACCTCACATAAGGAGAGGGGAAATTACAATAAGTAGGGTTGTAAAGTCTTGATTATCATTCATTGAGGAGTATGTAATTAGTTGTGACAATATTGCTCTGGGTCACACTAGTCAGTCAGGGAGCTAATTAAATGGAGCATTTCAGACGAGCTCGCAGACGACAGAAACAGCAGCCTGGGGAGAGCAGACTTTCCTGGTTGACCTCCTGAGGGCTGCGACCTCCCTGGTGCATCGACTTGGTGGGCTTCAAGCATGGCTGGGGTCGTGCATCACTTTCCCTGCCCTGCTTCAGTGGGAAGAACGTGAAGTAAGGAGAAGCCGTTAATTGCAATCGTTGATCATTTGCTATCTTGAAGTCAGTCTTCATTACATGGAGTTTTGAATGTGTTTGTTTCTGCTGCTGGAGGTTTACTGGAGCAAATCTGCTTGAAGGCCTTGAGCTGGGGCACGACGGCAAGGCCGCTCTGGGAATATTGACCCGCAAGCTTTCCGTTCAGTTCCTTGAGCACTGCGCAATGTTCCTGTTCTGGATCTGCCATCGCGATGAAATACAGAGAGCAGCATTGTTTCTTCCAAAGAAACTTCACAGTAAATTAAGTAAATTTCATTACCATTTCAAGCTGAAACTTTACTAAATGACTTAATATGCTACATTTATTTTTTCTCAGTGATTAAAAACAATGTATGATTTCTTTTTACACACCTGCATTTGTACTGAAGCGGTACCAGTCAAGTCCTTGATTATTTGTTCTATAGGCTGATATAATAATAATAATTATTACTGACTTCTATTTAGTCAATGTCTTTTTCCAAGCGGACTAACAATGTCGGCTCTACACTTTACCCAACTTTACCCCTTTATGCAGCAGGACATTCTTCCTAGACAGATTCAGGAGTTTAAACCTACAGGCTACAAAGTGACAGACCATAAGCACTGCACCTCCTGTTGACCACAGCCTAGAACCTCTTTGTCACAAATCTAACATACACATGTTTCTCAAATACAGAGCAAATGCAGCTCCGCAGCCTTCCTCCTTCCGTTTACCTTTTTACCGTCCTCACATTTAAAATAAAAAGGACCTGCAAAATCTGTTACAACATCTGCATTGTTGGATCAGGAGCAGAAATGGGTCCTGCTGTACAACAAAGCCTGTATACAACTCTCTTTGCATGATGTTCTTTGCCGGAATATTATTTATTGAACAAAGTGTTTGTCATTGCTTACAAGTCAGTCGGTTGCAAAGATGTCGACTTGTTTGCGGGGATGGAAGGAAAATGCGAGCTCGGTATTTACATTCGAAATATTCGAGAAACCTCTTTACCCACGCAGGGTCTACTTGTAGTGTGGTGAACACAGTAAACGCTGGCTGCTGTATTGTACAGTACGTGTGTGTCGTTTTTCAGAGTGATTCATTTCCAGACCACTGCTTATGGAACTTGAAGGTTACAAGGCCATATCTTGCACCTTAATCCTTCCCACTTATATTAATTTTTAATGCTGGAGAAAAAGCCTTAGTCTTAATACATTTATGTCTTAAATCAAACCGAATTTCATTGTCTTCAGTATGTGGGTGGAATAATGTCTCTGTTCTTGTTCATGCTTTGTCTACGCTCAGGTTGTTACCGGGAGCGTTCGGCAAAATGATCATGCCAGGGAGGACGGGGGATGTTCTGCTGATTACCTCAGCTCTTCCCATACTGCCAAAATCACCATGTCACTTTTCTCATGTTTTCGGCCCACCTCGCACCATCCCGTACCTGCTGCGGCAAATCAGACACATCCACAACAGTCTTCTCAACTAATTTCAAGAGTGAAAATGATTCAAGACAGGGCCAGCTCTGCCAGGAGGTGGAAGGCTAATGCAGAGAAACACGATTCCTTTATGAAATGTACTTGTTTAACGCGTGATGAGTTCCTTCTCCAAAGCAACGAATGGGCAGTTTTTTTCAAACACCAAATCGCATTGTACTTTCTGATGGGAGAGCGCTTGCCAATTAGGAGGAAATGAGACTGTAAAACAAGAGGGGGCCTGGAGGCCCGGTCCCACAATCACTCCCACACTCATTTGTGCGTAACCATGGCTCTAGAAGCGAAGAAGAAAAGAAAAATACAAATTCATTAGGGCTTTCTGTCAAATATCACCATGGTCACACATGGTGTGCACACTGTCATGTTCTGTATGTTCTTATGCTCATATTTATAAGTTGAAAATGTTTTCAAAACACTTTGCTGCTGCTTACACTCACCATCACTTTGAAGTGTTACAAGTTGCCATATATTTAAGTGGACATCCTCTTGTGTTTTACATTTATTCATTTATTTAGCAGGTGCTTTTCTCCAAAACGACTTCCCATGAACTCTATGTAGTGTTATCAGCCCACAAACCTTATTCACGAAGGTGACTTACACTGCTAGATACACTACTTACACTGGGTCACTCATCCATACATCAGTGGAACACACACACACACTCTCTCTGTCACTCACACACTATGGGGGAACCTGAACAGCATGTCGTTGGACTGTGGGAGGAAACCGGAGCACACCCACACAGACACAGGGAGAACATGCAAACGCCACACAGAGTTGCATTACGCCCTGTGCCATATTGCTTTGTCCCATTTTAGAAAGCACATAACCAAATGTTGGAACTTGTACTTGGAAGCACAAGGTGTAAGGGGAGCCACGCACTGGATGAAACACCAGTCCATGACTCTAACCTTAACCCAAAAAGCAGAGTAAGGGCAATTTACAGTTGCCGGTTTTCCAGAGAACTACAGGTATCTGGACTGCAGGATGGAGTCATTGGCACCCAGAAGAAACCTGAGCAGAATGTAAAAGAGCTGGGACCACCAGCTGGCAGAAGTCACACGACATTCCGGAAGCATCCAGGCAGTGCCGTTTGGTAATGTTCCTGCACCGCAGTCACTGGGTCGCTTCATTCGGTCAGTCTCCGAGTGCAACTGTTTAAAGGAACTGCAGCGTAATGAATAAGAGGAGCTGATTAGTGTAAGAACAGTGAAAGGTCTGTGCGTCTCAGATGGAGGGTAATGCGGGTCACCCAAAGACAGCCATGCGTGTTGCACGGAGTCATTTGAAAGTAGATCAATTTTTTCCTGTAACTACATTTTCCCATTCAAACACACAGGTAATACATAGATGATTTCCACAGTGATGGCTGAACGAAAGACTTTTGATTGTCCGCTAACCCTAAAATGCTGTGACGGGGACTGGCTGCCTGTGGCACTGTGCAGGTTAAACTGCAAACAAGTGAAAAGCTGCAGGGAATTGCACAGTCAGCCAGCCTTTCATAACCACCAAAAAGAGCATAAAAGGTCCAACGCAACTCAACGTAGTGAAGGAAGGAACCGAGGGTGGTGCTTTCCTCCACCTTTTCCTATGGCTGCCACTGGTGGGCTAAGCTTCCTTTTGCAGCACAAGAAGAGCTTGTCAGTGGGTTGGCATGGTGAGGATGCCAGAGCCGTTTCCCTGTTCCGTGGGAGGCTGCGGTCTAAGGTGCTGCTCATGCTTCTGGCTTGGATGCTGCCGAATGGGCAGTATTCCTTTTTTCCCCTAACAAAACGGTGCATAACATCCTATTAATATATGAATAGCTGAAGAGAGACCCACTGAGTTTTAATAGCAGTAATTATGAAAGAAAATGCAGTAAACAAACACAATAATTACATGAAAATAGTTTTACATCATCCTTTCCTTAACATTTACAGTAATCAAGATAGGTAGTACACTCATTTCAGTACAGACATGTCACTTAACGACAAGGATACATTCTGAGAAATGCATTCTTAGGCCATTTCATTGTTGTGCGAACATCATGGGGTGTACTTATACAAACCTAGGTGGTATAGCCTCGATCATAGAGTGTACTTACATATACCTAGATGGTATAGCCTCGGTTATAGAGTGTTTTTATACAAACCTAGATGGTATAGCCTCGATAACAGAGTGTACTTATATAAACCCAGATAGTATAGCCTCGATGCAGTCAAGACGTGGTAAACACAAAATTTATGACGCTGCTGCAAGCGTAACACAGCATACTGTTTTACAGTAAACTTTTTATAAGTAGAAGGAGTACACTGTAAAATAAAGATAAAAAGTAAAGTTTAGTAAATACATAAACCAGTAACATAGATGTTTATAATTATCAGATGTTATGTACTGTACATAATTGTATGTGCTATACTTTTATATGACTGGCAGCACAGTAGGTTTATTTATAGCAGCACCACCATGAACACGTGAAAAAAAATTCTTATCGACTAGCAACGTTTTGGCCATCGTAACATCGTAGTGCAACGTGAACAGCATTTAAATAATTTAAAAAAAAAATTTTCAACACCTTTTAAAGAGAGAAAAAATGTTTTGAATCATTAAAACTGAACCAGAATATGCAGTTGCTCACCATGATGTGTAGGTCTGGAAACTATTTTTGTTCTCCAAAATGCTAGAGATTGTTGTGTTTTTTTCAAGCACAGTTCTGCCTGATAATTTGTTTAATTGGTTTTGTATTTTCAAAAGTGCAAATGAAAAACGAAAGGCTACAAGCTGATGTCTACAGTGAAGAATTTATCAGACACTATCAGACGCTTCATTGCTAGCATAAGGGGAAAGAAGCACTTATATAGGAAGAAATGGACTCTGTGAAGCATTTCTCTACCTGCTGCACACAAGGCCGACCTGTCCGGAGGTTCGTGCTCCTCTGACCGCTGCAATCCTTTTCTTTGTGAACACCTTGTGGCTGCAAAGACAAGCTGTCAGCCTGCCAGCTGTGTCCTCCTCTTAATGAAACACCTTTTTTTTCTGTTTAACATTGGTGTATGTGCAGAAAAAAATAATTAGAAGCAAAACACATTCAAGAATTTTTGTGGAAAAAAAAATCTTTGTTCCATTTTCTTGGTTTTTAAAATGTATTATATTCACCACAGCATGCTGTAGGAGGTCCAATATCACAACCTGCTCTGAGCCGAGAAGTAATAATAATAATAATGAATTATTAATAACTAAACTTTCTTCCACCATGCAAAGAGTTTCGGTCTGCCTGTAGAAATCCCAGCAAGGGAATTTTTGTTGTACAATAATCTCAAAATCGTAGTTATTCTGTACGCTGATGCATATTGTATTAAAACAATCCAACTGGTTGCTGAAAAAGATGCTTAAATTTCTTTAAATGAAAATGGAAACAAAAATAAGAAACAAAACAAATAAAAATGTATTTTTAGGCACAAATAAAGTAAGGTCAAAGATAGATTAATATATGAATATATAATATATAATATTGGGCTGGCTGTGTAGCAGAGAGACAATATGGAACTTCAGTGTTTGAAGTTATGGACTTTAAGGAGATGTTGAAAGTAATATTCATGAAAGTTCTTTTTTACTTCATATATGAAACAAGTTGTTACATGTTGAAGTGGGTGGGTTAAACAACCCTCGAACGGTACAGAGATAGAATTCACAGTAGAATAATGTCTTCTGTCCAGACATTCATTCATCCATCCATTTTCGTTAAGCACTTGTCCTGATCAAGGTCACGGGGGTCTGGACCTTATCCCTAATCACGATGCGCAAGGCTGAGGGAGAAACTCCCTTGTTATGTTTGCCAGGGTGAGGCGGATTCAAGCGCAGTTGCACGGTTTTATTCTACGCTGAATCAGCAGACAGAATGCATAGTAGTAATCATAGCGAGGCTCACCGATGAGCAGACGTCAATACCAGAAGAATCCAAAGTCATAGCCCAAGAAACTAAGACAAATGGTCAGGGAACGAAGAGAACGAGGAGACCGGGGGACTGGGTTAGGGGAGGACAGCAACAAGAACAGGGCAGGGTAGGAACACGAACCAGAACAGACAGGGGAACAAGGATGAGGAGGAAAACAAGGATGCAGGCCAGATCGCAGGAGGCCGTAGGCATGGGTGAGCGGATGGCTCAAAGAGGTTCAGCGATCTGGTCACTCCGGTGTCATCCTTTTATGCTCTGTCTTCCTGATCATCCACACGTGCGTTGAGTCACAACGAGGTCATGGGCGTAAAACCCTGGATGACATGCCGATCCATAGCATGTTAGCCACATGCATACCCACTCACTCACCCATTCTGACACTATGGACAATTTAGCATCGTATTCCTCATATTATTTTTTTATTCATTCATTTAAAACCATACATACATATACAGTCGCCTTTGTTAACCACTTCCTGAAGTCGGGTCACAATCATCCGGACCTTATCCTGGAAGCACAAGGAAAATTGTGATGAAGAATTAACAGGATGGTAGTCCATCACAAGAGAGCCGCACACTTTACACTGATGCACATACAATTTAGAGTCATCGGTTTACATGAAAAACATATCTCTGGACTAAGGGAGGTGTCTCAAACAGACACAACGAGAACAATGAGTTGGATTCAAACCTACAGCTGGACAGCTCAGGTGCTTTGAAGGAACAGTGCTACCCACTTTGCCACCGTGCTGCCCTGTATAGGGAACACTATTACTTATACACACACACACACATCATCTAAACCGCTTGTCCCATACGGGGTCCCGGGGAACCGGAGCCTACCCGGCAACACAGGGCGTAAGGCTGGAGGGGGAGGGGACACACCCAGGACGGGATGCCAGTCCGCCGCAAGGCACCCCAAGCGGGACTTGAACCCCAGACCCACCGGAGAGCAGGACCCGGTCCAACCCACTGCACCACCGCAGCCCTTCACTATTACTTATATTCTGTATATATCTTTGTCAAATAACATGTAGTTTAACTGGAGAATAATTATTTATTGGACGTCATAATTTTGATGATACATGTTGTCATTATCCAGTTTACAATTTATTTTATCCTGTTAATGAGGCTGTCATTAGGAACACCTCACTTCAGCCACTGCTAATAATTTTGTCTTGTTTGCATTACACCACAGCTTTAAATTGGATTTCTGTTGAAATTCTGAAGAGCCATTTTTCTTCTCGTTTATTAGACATATTTGGATAGCAGATCACACCTGGTTCTTCAGTCATTTTTGAATTTATAAAATCTCTGGTTGCTACTAATTTGATGACACTCATTTACTGTACTTGCATTTATTTGCATTATTCATATCCCATATGCTTGGCATTTCACAGAGAACAGCAGAGGTCCTAAAACGTAATGAGGAACAGACAACGCTGAGTAAAGATGTCATCGTGCCATGTGATGCTCAGCAGCGCCAAATGAGAGTCTCTCCATCACCTTTGGGGAACCAGTTCTTTGAAACCTTCAGAAAACACAGTCCATAAAATCCTGGCACTGTTTGCTGATTGTGTTTTGCATTCCAAGGGTGAATTAACATAACAAATGGCAGTTTGACTTGTGGGGGGGGGGGGCGTGGTGGCACAGCGGGTTTGGCCTGTGCCTGCTTTCTGGTGGGTCTAGGGTTTGAGTCCTGCTTGGGATGCCTTGCAGCAGACTGGCATCCCATCCTTGATTTGTCCCCCTCCAGCCCTGTGCCCTTTGTTCCCGGGCTAGGCTCCAGCTCAGATCAAGTAGCTTCAGTCAATGTGTGTGTGTGTGTGTGTGTGTGTGAGACTGACTTGGCATTTTCACTCTATGATTATTTTATTCTTTTAGTCGCCACTCTTTTCTAGAAGAGCTAACAATATGCTCGCAGAGAACACCCATTTTTCAACGCACCATGAACACTTGACTTCTTGTCCTAAGAACAGCAAAACTAGGTCATTTCAAACCACCCTGAAACTTTGCAGAAAAGACCAGTGATTTAAATTATTATTTAAATTTACATTTATTCACTTACCAGATGCTTTTCTCCAAGGTGACATACATCTCATAGAAACACAATGTGTTCATTACATTAGCAGAACAAGACACTTGGATGCAGATGCAATTCTTAAGTGAAGTTAGTTTGTTTGTTTCAACCATGTGAACCGATTTTCATCACACGAGTAGTGGCATAAAACTCAGAATATCGACGATTCCTGATTACCTTCCTACTAATTTTTTTTGAAATACATATAAACATTTAAGTTACTGTAGCACAGACAACGCCAGAGACCGCAGGTGTGTTGCTCTCATGCTCTATTTTATTCGGTTGTCAGGGGAAACTGACACTATTCTCGATTACGAGGAAGGGAGGGGAGGAAAAGGGGGTACAGGGAACGGGTACTGGGGAGGGGGGGTTCTCCGGGGTAGTTCGGGAAGGGGCCGGGGGTCGTTCTCCCGTGCTGTGTGTTTGTGGTGGGGTTCTCCGTCTCTCCCTCAATCTCCTCCCTCCGTCTCCTCCCTTCACCATTGACTACAGGGGGAGATATAGGGTTCTTAATTAGCTTCAGCTGCGGCAACCCCGTCTCTGTCTCCACACCCTTCCCCGTCCGCTTTGGCGAGCAACAGTGCTCCATCCCCACATCCAGGCCCCTCGCCTGGCAGAGGCACTGCGGACACCACTCGCTCCACACCCCTCCCCTCCTCCCCAGTGTGAGAGGAAGTCGGGGACCACCAGGCCGATGGACGACCTGGAACCTATAGGGCTATGAGGCCAAATACCATCGGGTGAGGCGGGGGTTGGTGTCTTTCATTGAGAGTATCCAGTGCAAGGGTGCAAGGTCCATCATGGGGGCAGTTGTGGTGGAGAACCCCGGGATAAGCTAGCGATAATAATTCACCACCCCCAGAAAAGACCTCACCTGTTTTTTGGTCTTGGGGACCAGACAAGCTGCAATCGCAGCCATCTTGTTAGTTTGGGGCTGAGTCTCTCCGTCTCCCAAGAGGAACCCCAGATACCGTACCTCATTCCTCCCAATTGCACACTTCGCTGGATTTGCCATGAGGCCCGCCTCCCTCAGGGACTGTCAGACCTCCCACAAGTGGGTCATATGCCGTGGCTAGTCAAGACTGAACATGCTGACATTGTCCAAATAGGCCACAGCATAACTGATGTGGGGCTTGAGGACCCAGTCCATGAGTCTCTGAAAGGTGGCTGGGGCCCCATGCAAACCAAACAGGAATGAGACAAATTGGTGTAAACCGAAAGGAGTGGCGAAAGCCGAGATGTCCTTGGATTCTGGAGATAAGGGAATCTGCTAGTAGCCCTTGGTGATATCTAGTATTGAATAAAAGTGAGCAGATCCCAGTCGGTCTAGCAACTCATCCACCCGGGGCTTGGGGTCGGCATCAAACTTTGTGACTGCACTAACCTTTTGGTAATCCATACAAAAGTGGATGGAGCCATCTGGTTTCTGAACTAACACCACCAGACTACTCTAGTCGCTGTGGGATTTTTCAGTGATTTCCAGCTGCAGCATTCGTCCTGTGTCACGTTGTGCTCATGGATAGGAACGCTATATGGGTGGCTACACACAGGCCCTCCCGCTAGGGGGTGAATGTGGTGCTGCACGAGATTCATCCGAGCCGGCAGAAGGGAGAATACGTTGGCAAATTTCTCCTGCACCTGAGTCGCCTCCCTAAGCTGTTGGTCCGAGAGACTCTGCCCTAGTGTGACGGGAGGGAGGGGTCTCTACCCAAGTCAGGCAGTTCTGGGCCAAACTCGTCCCACACCGGGTCCGTGTTGGCTAGGGAGGCAACTGGCGCATCTTGCCAGTGTTTGTGGAGGTTAAGATGGTATATCTGCTGTGTACCACATCTGTCGGACCGGAGGACCTCATAGTCGACAGCCCCTATGAACCATGTGACCACAAAGGGCCTTTGCCACTTGGCAAGTAATTTGGACTGAGATGTGGGAAGCAACACGAGAACCTTATCGCCCGAGGTGAAGTGGTGTAAGTGCACCCCCCTCTTGTATGTGCACGCCTGCCTCTCCTGAGTCTGCTGCAGATGTTCACGTGACAGGCGCCCGAGCACATGTAACCCAGTCCGCAGGTTGAGAACGTGTTGTACTTCGCTTTTACTGAGGCTGGGCACTGCCTCCCATGCCTTCCACACGATATCCAAGACCCCCCAAGGAAGCCGGCCATACAGAAGCTCAAAAGGGGAGAACCCTGTGGAGGCCTTTGGCACCTCCCGCACAGCACAAAACAGGGGGTATAACAACTGGTCCCAGTGTCTGGGATTTTCAGCAACAAATTTAGGAATCATATTTTTTAGTGTTTTATTAAACCGCTCCACCAAGCCATCCGTTAGGGGGTGGAAAACACTGGTGTGAATGGGCTGAACTCCCAGCAGTTTATACAGGTTCACGAGTGTATGTGACATAAACATCGTGCCCTGGTCTGTGAGGATTTCCTTCGGGACGCCCACCCTCATGAATACTTTAAACAGTGCCTCCGCCACCATGTGAGCCGTGCGACATATTCCGCAGGGGAACCACCTCCGGGTACCACGCGGCATAATTAACAATCACCAATACGATGTGAAAACTGCGTGCACTCCGCTCCAAGGGACCAACGAGGTTCATCCCTACCCTGTCAAACAGGATCTCCGTGACAGGAAGCGGACACAGCGGTGCACACAGGACAGTGGGCGGATTCACCTGCTGGCATTCCGGGCATGCAGCACACCATCGACGAACATCCTCCCCCCAAACGCCCGGCCAATAAAACCATGCTTGTAACCACCATAATGTTTTATCCTGCCCAAGGTGTCCTGCCATGGGGTTCTCATGGACCACGTGGAACAAGATTTCCCAGCGGCCACAGGGTACTAGCAGTTGGAGGGTTGCCTCCATAGTATCCAGATCGTGGTACACCTTGTAACACTTGTCATTTAGCACGCAAAAATGGGGACAGACGGGTGGCTGTCCTAGGTGGACCAGCACCCCGTCAGTCTTCATTACTTGCTCACGTGCATGCCTAAGAGTGTCATCTCATGACTGCTCCAGGGGGAGTCACTTACCTCCCCAAAGCATGAGGCAACAGGGGGGTTCGAGGCACCGGCCTCTGGACCATCGGTTCTCACTGTGGACAGGAGGCACCGGGCCTCCGCTCCTGTGCCATTTCCCTCCACTTCCACCTGCGAAAGAGCCCTGTTGACCCCCCAAAATTGGTCCCCAGAATTAGCAGAAATGGCAGTTGTGGGGCGACCACGGCCCACACACTATTTGTTTGGCTCCCACCCAGAACATAATCCTTGCAGTGGGATGCTGGTGCACATGCCCATGAACACAGCAGACCTTCACCGTGCAGTGAAGGCCCCGGTGGAACCAGGTGTTGATGGACCATCATTTGCTGGCACCCGGAGTCCAGCAAGGTCCAGCAGATACCCCCTCAGAACTCAGTATCGAGAAGCCGGACCGGAAGTGGACATGGCGGCGGCGTCATCGGGGTCTGCCACGCCAACATCCATGACAGGACACTCCCGTTGAATGTGTCCCGGGTCTCCACACCGCCCGAGGGGGCCCGTAAGGAAAGGAAAGGGGCAAGAGGGACAGAGGGGGAGCCTTCTGCAACAGAGGGGGGCTGATTGGGGAGGGGCAGACCGTGGAAGCGTAAGGACGGGATAAAGAAGGCAAGGCAGACAAGGGGGTGAGGTAGGACAGGACTCACATGGCTTCGGATTGCAAGGAGAGGATCCGATGGGCAGCGCCGAGGGAGCTTCGTGGGTTGCGGCCAGGTGATTCTCCGCTGAGCAGATGGCCTCCACAATGATCTCCGGCCGCTGGCACTGGAGCCAGTCCATGGTGGCGATAAACTGCTCCAGGGCCACCTGTTCCACGATCTGTTCCAGGTCCTGGCGGTCCAGCTGCAACCACCTCTATGCGGAATCCAGGACCTGCTGCGTGAACAGGAAGGGCCGGGCCTATTTCCCCCACTGTAGGCCACACAGACACTAGCGGTGTCTCTCCGGCGTCAGACCAACTCGTTCCAAGACGGCCTCCCGGAGGGTTCCGTAATCAGCCACTGCCGTGGGAACTTACCAGGCTACCGTCAGGGCCTCACTCATGAGGAGCGGGTTGAGTCACAGGGCCCACCGGCAGGCATTGGCGGTGTGCTCGCAAACTTCAAGGAAGGTTTCTGGATTGTCCTCCAGGGCGATTTTTGGCAGATAGACGGGGCGGTTACTGGCGGCGTGGTCAGCAAGGACCACAGAGTTGGGCAGTCATCAATGCATTAAGCAACTCCTGTTGTTGGAGTTGCATCCGCTGAAGGACCTGCTCCAGACGATCACCATCCATGACGGCACCACTGTAGCGCAGACAACACAACAGAATGCAGGTGCATTGCTCTCATGCTCTATTTTATTTGGTTGTCACCGGAGACCGACACGATCCTCGATCACAAGGAAAGGAGGGGAGGAAAAGGGGATACAGGGAATGGGTACTTGGGGGATTCTCCGGAAAACACAATTATGTAAATTTATACATTATATATATTTAATGAATGATTAGTGACATTTAAATGATATGTAGTTATCATGTATATAATATGTAAACATCATTTAAATATCATTTAAATATAGCATTATTTTCTAATCACACATTTCTATTTTATAATTACACGTTTCTCTTATTTATTGTCATGCAGTGCATGTTTAAAGGGTCGTTACTGAGCTACATTGTGTGAACAGAATACAGAATAAAGTTTAAAGATTTTGCTGCAAAAGTTTTCCATGCTGAAAATCAAATTCTTACTTTTGCACCTTTTTTCCAAGTGAGATTTGCTGTCAGTGGTTTTACATCACTGTTAATTAAACTCAGTATGAATTAAACACTTTTGGTTTTGTGGGGAAATATTTCTAATATGTCAAGTTACAGTAAATAAAAGAAAGTCAGCAGAGCTAATTAATTTAGAATTAAATGTGTAATTCATTTTAATTTATTGAGAAAAATCACGTACATGAAAAAAATAAAAACATCTTTGTGTGGCAAAAACAAAAATAAAAATGGAATAATTAAATTGTAATTTAATTTAATAGTTTGGGTGACAGAGTTGGGCAGTGGACATAATTTGTTAAAATCCATTTCAGCCTGTGTGCATATTCTGCCCGAGTCTGCTTGGGTTTCCAGTGGGTGATCTGGTTTCCTCCTACTGTCCAGTTGCCTTGTGAACAGTGATTCCAGAATAGGCTCCGAACATCCACGACCCTGTCAAGGTCAAGCAATGATTGTAAGTGAGTTTAACAATTTAATACTACAAGTTTTTCATCAGCTGCTTTTGTCTTCAAATCAGCATAAATTAGAAATCGATCCAATTACACAAATTTAATCATTTCACTTCCCACTAATACCATGCGTACAACATTTAATTAAAATTATAACATAATTACAGTAATATTATTAGGAGATTAAAGGCATACAATTAAAGAAACATTATAAAGCACCTATCTTATGGAAGTAAAAGGGTTATGAATCCACTAGTTCACGTTACTTTTGGAGAAAGAACGAAGTAAAAATTTTATCAGTGTATCTGCAATATGCTTTTAAATTTTTATACCTGCTGTGTACTTTTAGTTAGTTCTAGACTGTTTTACTTGATAGTATAAAAAGCTGAATAACATCGACTATCAGCCTACGTTGTTAATCTTGTGTAATAAATACATTAATAAACATTTTTCTTTTTGCTGAGAAAATGTTACTCTCCTGTTGTCATACACTGCTTCAGACAGCCCTTGAGGCGCAATGGAAATAAAAATAAAACATGAAAGAGGGATATTAAGACTGCCTTTGAGGTTGGTGCTGGGAACAGGTAGAGAAGCCCTGGGTGTGGGTGGCACAGTGGCACAGTGAGTAGCGCTGCTGTCTCACAGTGCCTGGTGATATGTGAGGTTGTGGGTTTGATCCCCTCTCAATCTGTGTGCAGTTTACATATTCTTCCTATGTCTGCATGAGTTTCCTCTGGGTGCTCTGGTTTCCTCCCACAGTCCAAAGACATGCTGTTCAGGTTCACCCATAGTGTGTGAGTGACATAGAGAGTGTGTTCCACTGATGTATGGATGAGTGACCCATTGTAAGTAGTGTGTCTAGCAGTGTAATTCACCTTGGTGAATAAGGTGTGTGGCCTCATAACACTACATAGAGTTGCTTTGGAGAAAAGTGTGTGCTAAATAAATAAATGTAAAGATGCTGGATGGGGGAGCTGAGGAAAATGGCCTTCGGGGCATAAAGGACAAAGCTGGACTTCACTGCAGCTCAAGGCACCAAACAAAGTGCTTGATACACCCTGAAGAGGCACAGGAAATTAGTTGTTTGCTCACAGCGAAGTGCATGCAGAAGTAGGTCAGACCTCAAAGCTGAAATTCTCAAAGGGCCACATGGGCTCCATATTACACTGTAGGATTAACATAAATAAATTATCTTGTGTGTATAGATTACGGATATTTAAGTTATGGAGAAGGTTCTGATTTACTGCTGTAAAAATGTGCTCAGATTTTTGCCCTGACAGACGTGAGAACGTCACTCGGCCCTCATCCGTTCGCGGTACAAGGCTGAGCTCCCAGAAACTTATCACTCGGGTGAACGGGGCTGCAGTCCCCAGGGGGCCTCGAAGCATAAGATGACGAAAGTCATCGTGAAAGCGAAATCAAACATTCTGTGCCATCATTAATCGCCACAAGTCAGTGAGCGCAATGATGTCAGTTACATTTGCCTGGAGGTATAATGACGGTTTTACCGCGGTAGTTTTGGCCGGTTTACGCTGAAGAAATAAAAGGAAGAATGAGTTCTGATTCCAAAGTTAGGAGTAATAACTTGTCTTAATTGTTCGTGCCTCATAATTTTTAATTGCTCGAGTGCTTGAGCCTCACACTTGCTGGGCTACGGGTTTGGACGTGGGTTCGAAACTAGCTCAGACTGGATGAAGTTTGCTTGTTCTCCTCATGTCCATCTGCGCTGATGTTCTTCCCCATTCCAAAAGACATGTTTGTCTCAGAAATTGCCATTGTGTGTGTGTGTGTGTGTGTGTGTGTGCAAGCAAGCCACGTGATGTGCCTTGCCTCACACCCTACCTTTCCAGGATAGGCTGTAGACCACCTTGACCCTCTACTGGACATTGATTTATTGATTATGGACAGACGGATGAATTAAGTTACTCCAGTTTTTCCGACCACTTTCATTAAATGTGATAGGTTCTGACTGACAGTTGGTTTTAATGTGGTTCGTGGTTTAATATGATTTTAATGCGGTAACATTGCCGTAATGCACTCGTGTACGTCACTTTGGAGAAAAGCATCTGCTAAATGAATAAATGTAAATGTTTTTCTTTTTTTGCCTGTTCTAAATTTAACCATGTGTGCAGCATGGTTCTGTGCTCTTAGTATATTAGTACTTTTTCTTCCAAACAGATGATCAGCCGGTGTCATTTTTCACCATCAGTAACAATGTAAAGAGACGTAGTTAAAGCTAATCTGGAGGGCGTGAAAGTCTACTCATTTGTGAGTTTGTTTTTCTTTCCGTTTCATGGTTTCTTTGACCTTGTTGAGGTGTCACTTCCACAATTTGTATTCATACCATTATCAGCTGAGTTATTACAATAACGTACTGTTTTTAAAAAGGACCTGTTCCTTCATGGAGACAGAAGGAAATAAACGCTGGTTGGTTCTGATCGCAGCTACTTGACAGATGCTGAATGGATCTGCTTTTGAATCAGTCATTCACTTCAGACTCATATGGTCCGTGTCAGATTTTTTTAGGGAATTATCATCAGCTGTTGCCAGGTGGACGCAATTACACTGATCGTGTCTGACAGGGGCTGGCAATCCATCTAATTTGAATAACTGCTTGTCCAAAGCAGGGTCACAGTGATTCAGAGCCTGTCCCAGAAGCACCAGGCACAAGGTTGAGGAGGAGTACACCCTGGATGGGACACAGTCCATCCCAGGCTAGAGACACACACACACACACACACACACACACACACACACACACACACACACACACACACACACACACACACCATTTTGCACACAAAGGGCAATTGGGAGTAACCAATCCACCTGAGTCACATGTGTTTTACTGTGGGAGGAAACAAGAGCACATGGAGGAAACCCACATAGATGTGGGGAAAACCTACAAGCTTCATACAGACTAAGTTGGGATCGAACCCAGGTTCTCTCCCACCACCCAGGTGTTGTGAGACAGCAGAGCTACTTGCTGCACTGGGGGTGAACATTTATATCCCAAACTCTATAAACTCAGAAAATAAACCAGAAAAATCAGGAAATTACATGAACATCAGTGTGCATCTTACACCCAATATAGGAGCTATTATAAACCTGAAAGCAATTTCATGGCAACCAATAGAATGTCAATGGCAATTTACAGATGCTTAATTGGCCTTGTGTGCTGCAAATGTAACATTATATTAAACTCTTTTCTCAAGTGTAATTTCATCAGTGGGAATTCACTGAGAAAAAGGCATATGATACATTTACAGTATCTCTCATATAAGATATGGGTTTCCTGTTTGAACCTCCAGGAAAAAGAGTGTGCAGGGATTTTTAAAGGGGAGGGGCATGATGAGGGTTTCTGTATTTCTTCCAAGAATTCATATTAATGTCCTTTTTTTAATCCTATTTCTACAATCTCTAACGAAGACAAATTGTGAAGGACCGCTTTTACAAACAGAAAAAGTATCATACAGAGAGAAGAAGGCCTAGTTTCTGGAAGCATGCGAGAAGAAGAGGAGAGGTCTTGCCCAGTGGAGTCCTGGGTGTTTCAGTTCTAAAAGGCCATGGTTTAAATTTGTCAAACAGAGAGAAGTGGCCTTTCAGGCCTGTTGTGGTACTCACGGGCCTGTGTGCATCTCCGCAGCAGATCTGTCACCTCCACATCTCCCATGAACACCACCCGTGCATGTTAATTACAGGGTATGATCATAATATAATAAGTATATATTATGCTATTACTATACTATACTATATTATACCATACCATACTCGTGCTACTTACTACTATATATGATATATTATACTAATTTAAGTATATATTATTCTATATTACAGCATACATTATTATAGCATATATTACATACAGGTATATTATATACATGTGATGATAGTATGATTATAACACCTGCCACTTCCATGGTTTCTCATTCCCATATAGTGCAGTCTATGTATTTTATCTTAGTAAAATGTATTTTAATCTATGCATATACAAGTATTTTATGCTGTACATAGTTATGACACTATCAGTATTTACAGGTGGTGTGTTGTGATATTGTGGCTGAGGCAGTGGACTTATGAGCAGGACATTATACTGTGGGGAGTCGTTTTACAAAGCTCTGTATAACAAGCAGCTTGAATTTTCCTTCTAAAATACCCAGATAAATCCAAATACTGTGACTCTAGGACAAAAATATTTGGTTAAAAAATACTCATTTATAATTCACATATTAAAATATTCTTGTAATGTCAGAGGAAACCCAGCGATAGAACATGAAAGAATGTGTTCAGTTTTTGGCAAGACTGCCGTGGAGACAAGGGTATTCTAGTGGAAGCTGGATATATGAAGACTTCAGGAGTTGCTGTACATCATACTATGTTTCACATACTGTGGGTCTTGCATATTTTTCTAGAATTACAGACGAGTGCAGTTTGGCTGCAGCCCGCGTCCATAAACAACCATCTAAACTCTATGGGTTAGTCAAACAGTGTAGGTAAATTTTTTATTGTTGTTCCCTTACATATGAAATGTGATGCCACTGCCTGGTGCGAGAGGTGACACACTGTACTGTACCTTCATTTATATGGATTTTCGTTGTACTGTTAGAGCCACAGTGCTCATCTGCGTAGAATTTCCAACTGTATGTTGAAATGTGGGAGCTACAGATAAAGTGCAGAAAAAAGTTTCGGTCCATTTCCAAAGATGTAGGAAAACTGCTGGCATTGCAAATATCCTATAAGAATAAATTATATCAAGTTTTATTAAAAGGTCACTGCAGAATAGAACAACCAAGAATGATAAAGTTCCACTGTTACTGCTGGTCACAGTGCAACTTGGAGCAATGTTATGAGTTTCTTTTTGTCATTTTACAGGGGCTCTGGCCTCATTCCTCTGACCTCAGGAGTGTTGGTGTCTGGATTTATGCTAATCTCAGTTTGGCATATAATTGGAGTTTTATTTTTTTCTCAGTGCACTGCAGCTGCTCTTTCCATCCTTCAACCCCAAGACGGACCATGATCAGGGTTCCACTATTGGATTAATAATTTGCACTATGATCATGGCGTTCATGTCAACATCCACCATTCTGATAAAACTATAAAAGTGAAGGGCGGGATCACCTGCCTCTCCTTATATGCCGTTTCTTTTTTTACGTTTTGAGCAGCTATCCCCCTACCTTCTTCATATTAAATTGAGCACATCTTCTAATTATTTTGATTTTTTTTCTTTCCATAATTTTTAAGTAATATGAACCAAACAATTAAACCTCCAGTGGCATCCCCCCTTCCCAAAAAAGCCCTGATTTTTACAGGTTGGCTGCACCTGGTGCTCTTTTCATTTTAAAGAGTCCACACCAGGTGTGGCTGTATGGGACTGGGCAGGCTCATGAGTGCCATATTCACTTATTCAGTTTCAAACTGTCAAGTGTTACACGCTGTATGCACAGCTACAAATGTTACTTGTAAAGAAATGTACTTGGGTCAAACTCCAGAACTGTGTTTCGATCCCAGTGTTTAATACTCTTTTTTGAAATGCAGTCTGTTGGGTTGACATCACAATGGTGCACTAGAATGTGCTTGTGCCTCCCAAAACCTGGACTGTGCATCTGGTTGTGGGTTCAAATCCTACTTGTTTTGCATGGTCTCCTTGTGTTCATACGAATTTCCTCCCACGGTCTGCAGATGGGCTTCAGGCGAATTTCCTGACTTTGTTGTCTATGGTCTATTTCAGTTGTGGTCACAAGTTTTGCATATTTTGTTCAGATAGCTGGCTGCCACGAAATCAAGTGTTCATAAGAGTTTGTTAGGTTCTCACTGATGTGATCTGAGATCAATGCAGATTTGGATCGTATTCAACTTACATGTGAATCTTTAACTGGCATCTGCAGCACAGTGGCACAGGGAGGAGTCCTATGGTCTCATAGTGCCTGGGTGGTGCGAGAGAACATGGGTTTGATTCCCGCTCATTTTCTGTGAAGTTTGCACTTTCTCCCCAGGTCCTCTAGTTTCCTTTCACAGTCCAAAGACATGCTGTTCAGGTTTCCACATAGTGTGTGAGTGACAGAGAGAGAGTGTGTTCTACTGATGTATGGATGAGTGACCCATTGTAAGTAGTGTAAGTCACCTTGGTGAATAAGGTGTGTGGCCTGGTAACACTACATAGAGTTCATTGGAAGTTGCTTTTGGAGAACAGGATCTGCTAAATAAATAAATATAAACACTGACAGTCTCCATTTAAACATGGCCTTGTGATTGAGGTCCTGCACATTGAGACCCAGTCCCAAACATAAGTAATAGTGGTCTAACTGCAGAGAACTCTGGTTTTTCTTGCAAAAGCAATGCGTAGAAAAAGTGAGACAGAAAAACAGAGACAGTGCTCTGGCAAGAAGGTCCAAGCATTGCAGCAATGCAGAGAATTGTGAGAAAAGGCTGAGTAAGCACCTTAATCTTCTGCAAAAAGTGCAATCAAGGGCCAGCTGAAGGAATTCTGCAATACGGAAACCCACAGAAGTCTTCCGCCAGAATTAAACGTAATAGAATGTGCTCCTCTGGAAATATTTTGCAGAAGTTTGTTTTAGAAAACCTCCAGAATCCTGTTGGTTTTATTTTTGACTTTTTGAGAATGGGGCCAATAGTGATTCCTTGCAGTTCAGTATTACATTAGTGACTGAACTCCTAGTGTAACTCGGTTGTGTAGCGGGTGAGGGAAAAGGTGTATGGCACCGACTACCTGTTTTGTGTGGCTGATTACTCAAGGGGTTCTGCTATAGGCCACCCAATTCGACATATGGAATCTGAGCCTCCAACCATAGCATTTACCATGTGTTGCATCATACTGAAACTCATGCTTTTGTGTCACTCTTCAGCAAACTAATGCAAAGCATTTCTTTTCCAGCTAAACATTATTCGTAGATACTAATGGGTTATTGCTAATGTCAACAAGGGACATAGAAGGTCCTGAAATGATTTTAAACACACACACACAAACACACACACACACACACACAATGTCTACAACCACTTGTCTCGAGCGAGGTCGTTGTGAGCCAGAGCCTAAGCCAGCAAAACAGGGCACAGGGCTGGAGGGGGAGGGACAGGAGTCCACCACAAGGCCTCCAAGCAGGACTCAAACCCTATACCCACCACAGGGCAGTCCCTGGCCAAACCCGCTGCACCATAGCACACTGGCAATTTTAAAAAAACTGCAAGCAAAAAAAAATTATAGGATGTACAAGTTCCGTTGTTAGTCCAACCAGTGGGTGTTGCAGTATTATATAGATTTATGTCTTCTTTAAATCATTTTAACATTCTTATCATATTGTATTTTTATTCTGAACACATTTTTTTTTTCAAAAATGAGATTGAGAGGATATGGAGTGGTATGGATTAGCCAGGGACCAGAAACGGAGGTCAAAATCTAGTCACCAATCAATTATGGATTCTGTTTCCTTTTGAAAAAATTAAGACACAGAAGAACACACCAAAAGCTCCTATCTGTACAGTTCCTGACGTGTCCAAGTGTCTCCAGTCTTTCCGAATGCACAGTGCTTGCCTTCTAAATTGGGTTTTGCTCTCTCTTGAGACTGGTGACATCTCCCTGCTTTCCAAGATGTTGCTTCCACAGCCATGGCCATAAGGGCACTGATGCCAAGGCCAAGCAGAGGAGGCCTGGTTGACTCTATACCTTAAGGCTACCTGCTGACTCTGTGGCTGCTTGCAAAGCCAGGTTGTGTGGGAACAGCTAACAGATGAGAGAAAATCTGACAGGTCCCAGGACTGATCAGGTCAGCACTCCATACCTGCTCTCTGTGCTGAACATTGACTCTAAAACACTGTGCCACACTTGTTAGTGACAATTCCCAAAATGCTTCTTTTCCTGTCAGTTTGGCTCTTCCTTCCATCTGCCACCGTTTTCTCAAATCTGACAGTTTTGAAGTTAAGTAACAATCTGTAATGTATGAGTTGCCGGAGAAGCTTGATGGCGGAGGACAGGAGGGAGACCAGGCAGGAGGAAATTGCAGCTGAGGGGGATATCACCATGGCCTCGACCAGGAATTTCATGGACTATGTTGCGAGATAAGGGCAGATGTTATGCAGGATGTGTCTGCAGGACCAAGTTATGGCTTTGGCGTTCTGGGAGAAATAGCCTTCAGTCACTCATTACTCTGACTCTTGATGAAATAAGCCAATTCTCCAGTTGGATAGAAAGTTCCCAACAAGTGGACAGACCTGCTTTAAGGCGATAGATCTTGTAGGAGTTGTAGATGGTGATTGGTCACCCAAGTGGAGATGTTCAGCAGGCAAGCTGCAACACAAGATGATATGCCTGTAGCTGCAATGGGAAAGGGAAGAGGAGCTGAGTATAGTCTACATAGCCGTGATAGGAGCCTGTCAGGGGCATGAAACTGCAAAGGCATGAGGTTAAGATGGAGAAAAATGAGTGGCACAAAATGTATAAGTGTGTGAGAGACTGCCGTAAATCTCACACACACATTATTTGACCCATAGACACTATAAGCAGCATGGGCAACCAAGTCCTTTTTACAGCGAGAACTACGGCCAAGTGAAAAACAGGAAAATTTTGTTCCATGTGGTATATGATAGCTCAACAGTACATGGAGTGTGAAACACAAGGCGTGAGTTAAACAAATTCCAAAGAAAAATTTATAAACATTAGGGTTTTCATTGAGTTCTAGCTGTTACGGCCTGACGTCCCATTAAGAGTGTACAGTCTTATACTCTATACTTGTTTGGATGGGTTTTGAACCACCATGGCCCTCGATTGCAGTTACTCTCAATGAATGGATGGGCAGAGATTTACAATATTTTTTTCTTAATTTGAACAAGCTTGCACATATATTTTGAAATCAAAAATAAACTTCACTTATTTTATACCAGTTGATGGTATGAAAGCTTTATGGTTTAAAGATACTTTGTCACAGTGTAGTTTAAGGAGAAACCAACCTTTGAGCCACTGAGCCTTTTTCATTCGCTGGTAATTAACTAAAATGATGACACAGATTTTAAAATAAATTCAGGGTTGATGAATTATCTCAGCACAATAGAAACCCAGAGGGGAGAAAAATCAGCAAAAATCCCCAAGAATTAAAATTGTTTATGAATATTCAATTATCTTAGTGTTTCAGAGTACCGCTGATACAGATCCAAGTTCTAGTAACTTTAACTTCTTAATTAGCATGGTACCTAGCTGCACAAATTTAGTTTCAACAATAGTAACATTAAACATATTAAATAACTCCACCATCTGACTGCCTTGAATGGGGAAACAGAGGATCAAAGAAAAAGGTAAGAGCAGCAAAATGTAGAAGAAATAAAATCTTTGTAAGCACATCTCAGAAAACCCACCTTATTTTATGATGGCTATATGTCCTTCTTCCAGGAAGCCTGCTCTAAATCTGGGTCTGAATTTGTGAAGTCCAGTCTTGTCATATATAATCTTTCTCCTCAGGCTCCAAACCAACTTACAGGTCACAATTATTTACCCATTTTTACAGCTGGGTAATTTTTCTAGAACAATTTAGGGTAAGTACCTTGCTCAAGGGTATTACAGCCAGAGGTGGGAATCAAACCTGTGATCTTGGGCTCTAAAGGTAGCAGCACTAACCACTACACTACCAGCTATCCTATAGGTTATTACTGCTTTTCCATATTGCAGTGTAGCTTTTCACTAAAGCCTTTCGTTAACTCAGTTGTGTAGAATATGCTGCTTTTCACCTGGGTTTGGAGAATGTGGAGAAAAATAGAACTTGTCTGCTGAAGTTCAACCTTTCTGCTCCCCCGCCTCCCGTGGAGCTACACCCCACATGGGTATGCAGGGTGCCTAGTTGTTAGATGAGTTTATCTCCTCCTCTGCTCTGCTAGAGGCTAAAATTGTGATATACTGACACATCTGTATTAATCTTCTCTTTTTAGATAAACAGAGCATCACCCAGTGTGAGAAATGAGGCAAAGACAGCATACAGCAACACAGACATTCTTCCTGCTTTTACCACTGAGGTGTCATTAATACTATGTTAGTAAATCCAAGTCCTGGAAAAAAAAAACAGAAAGTCATGATGCTAATATTAAAAACAGAAAACACAGTACTATTAATAGTAAACACACTAAAAAAAATACCATAAAATAATTGAATTTGTTTCTGATCCAAAGACATGCTGTTCAGGTTCACCCGTAATGTGTGAGTGACACAGAGAGAGCGTGTGTCCACTGATGTATGGATGAGTGACCCAGTGTAAGTAGTGTATCTAGCAGTGTAAGTCACCTTGGTGAATAAGGTGTGTGGGCTCATAACACTACATAGAGTTCACTGGAAGTCGCTTTGGAGAAAAGTGCAAAATAAATGCAAATGATCGTCAGTTTGAAATAGACAAGAGGGGGAAGAAAAAAAAATAAAAAAGATCTTATTACTGATCTGTTCACATAGAACTGTACAGGGTTCACTGGAAACTCCATTGGAGAAAAGCGTCTGATAAATAAATAATGCAAAATGTAAATGGTCAGACCTAAAGATATGTTTTTGTTGCCGTCACTGCTGTGCTTTAGTTAGATGCAAACCTGGCCGCTGAGACTGGACTGTTCCTTCGTGAACCCATTACACATTCTGAGAGTGAACATAGAATAACAAGTGCAAACCTCATAACCTTTTCAACGAGGATAGCCTCATAACCTTTTCAATAAACCTTCAAAACGTCAAATTGAGACAAAGAGCTGGGAATTTCTGAAAATTTGAGTTATTACATGTGTCAGCTGCACATAATTAAGGAACTGTGATTTTGAAAATTTTGCAACAGTTCTGCAGGTGATTCCAGTGTGCTGTCCTCATGTAAATCCCCTAGTTTTAAAACACGCATCTGTGTTTTATTTTTCCACTGTACAGCGTGAAGATGTTGGCCAAAATGACAAAATCCTGCAACAGGTAGTTCTGGTCAGTGTGACTGGATATGGTCGATCCCTACAGGTTTTACCTGATCTCCCCATGTTACATTGAGCTGATGCTTTTCTCCAAAGCAACTTACTATGTTCAGGTATCTATAATTATTTACCCATTTATATAACTAGGTAATTTTACTGGAGCAATTCGGGGTAAGTACCTTGTTCATGGGTGCTACAGCCAGAGGTGGGGATCAAGCCTGTTATCTTTGGGTCCAATGGCAGCGGTGCTAATCACTACACTACCAGCTGTCCACATGCTCCCCTGGCTTTCCTCTAACAGCTTTCTAACAGTTCAAAATCAGTGTTCTGAACCATCGCCAACCATCTGTTGTACAGGTCCTAATTGATCAGTCTAAACACGTGATCCATCTGCAACGTGAATGGTGGGGCCCCTATGCAGAGCTTGAGTTTGTGTCACAGTTGAATGAAAGATGGACAGTCTTTGTTACCATGGTTCTCTGGCACCCAGAAAGACAGCATTTGTCAGAATTGCAGGCTATTAGTCTGGTAAGTAGCAATTTGTAGGAATGAAAGAATGGAGTGCTCTGTGGTGATGAATTTGTGTGATAGGTGAGTACTTAGAACTTTAAAAGATTATCATGTGGATGGGGTGGCCGTACTGCTCAACGAGTCGTTACATTAAGTGCACAGGTATATCATTCCAACAGCAGCTATTTCTGCAGTCACTGCATTATTGTTTCTCATCTACAGTTTTGTCCAAGGACTTAAAGAGCTGCAGATCAGAACTGTAAGGAGTCAAATCGTAGTTGAAATTTCAAGCCCATCTTTTGTGTTGGGTTGCACAGTGAGTAGCGCTGCTGTCTCACGGCACCTGCGTGGTGTAACAGGACACGGGTTCGATCCTTGCTCACAGTGTGGAGTTTGAATGTTCTTCCTGTGTCTGTATGGGTTTTCTTCTACACTCTAAAAATACAGTATGCTGTTCAGGTTCACCCACAGTGTGTGAGAGAGTGTGTTCCACCGATGTATGGATGAGTGACCCATTGTAAGTAGTGTATCTAGCAGTGTAAGTCACCGCGGTGAATAAGGTGTGTGGGCTGATAACACTACATAGAGTTCACTGGAAGTTGCTTTGGAGAAAAGTGTCTGCTAAATAAATGTAATGTACGTAAATGTGTCCTCTCTTTCATCTCGACCAAAGAGTGCTCTCACACTGGACAGACCAAGTGATTCTTAACTCAATTTTCCTCAAAGTTCACAAATACATCCAATAAAACACAGAGCATAAATACTTTTTTAATAAACAGATAATATTATAAATATAATTTCTCAATGGAAATTTAAAGTCTTAAAATTATATTTAGGCTTAAACAATTAAAGTCAGACTACTTCTCCGTTTTATTACAGAAACATTTCGGAATAATCCATTTACTATGATTTAGTAAATCAACAATATAATATAATGCATCCTTTTGTATTTAATATAGTTTCAGTGTGAAAAAAAAAATTCTCGTTTTATTTATTTCACACTGCAAAACAGGTCCTGTTTAAAATACAAAGTAAATCAACTCTAAGAGGTGTTAAACCAGCTCTGAGTGATGTTTACTTGAAAAGGCAGGAACAAAATGAACACAGCGAGTGCCGACTGAACGCTGTCAATATTACTGTGCCGGATGTTCTAATGGATGTGAACTACAAGCATTTTTTTCACTGGGATGTTTCTCATGGAAAACAGCCAAAAGGCTTAATCATAGATCAGGGGATTCAAGGACATTTAGTAAAAACTAAAATTATTTTACATCTAAAGGCTTGCATAAAACAGTGCTTAAGCCACAATGGTGGCAAAAGTCTTCAATTAGTTCTGGGATTTAGTCTGAATGCTGTTGGAAGTCCTGAGCAGAGCCCTGTTTCGGTATCCTTGAGCAAGATCAAGCCTGTACCACATCAACAAAACATGTGCTTGTACAAAATGACTAAATTATGTTATTCTGCATGAAAGCATCTACTAAGCAAATGAAAAATAAAATCATTTTTACAATTTAATATAAAAAAAAAACTAATACATGTTATAATAAATCCATTTCCACATACTTCCTGTCTCTTTCAACAGTTCCTCCCACTTGCACTGCAGGTGGGAACATACCCTGGGAGGTCAGACACTCGGCAGCACATTTGAAATGAGGTACAAACACCACAAAAGTGAGCGTGACGGTATGGGTGTGAGAGACTACTGAACTCATCTCAGTCTTCTAACATTTCCTCACCCCTGGGGGACCAATGCAAATCCCTGCTTAATTTAACAGCATGGACCATGTACGACCAGCAGCCTTCAGCGCTGCAAATGGACCTGTCACACATCAGCAAGGGTCAGCTGATACCTCTGCAAATGCAGCCTTTCCCTGGAATCCAAACAAATCCTATAACAACAACAGAAACAAAAACAGCACAGCATCCATCAATGTCATAACATCCCTGGAGAGCCAGGTCTTGTACGCTCCGTGGAATGCATGCAGTTAAAATGCCCCGCAATCAGAAACCTTCACAAGGTGCATTGTTGTTATTGCTATAATATTTCTCAGGTATTCCTTCTTCCATAGTACTCAAGCCTTTGACAGAGCTACATATTTTTTATTGAAATAGTCTAGCTGTCTAAAAAGTGCCAGTCGAAAAAGGGCTTTTCCTAGGATCTGACCTGACAGCCTTCATATGACAAGTTTACATTCTTAGTAAGAGTGTGGATACCCAGACCATGAGGTACTGTTTTTGAAAATACAACGTTTATCCTATAAAGAGGTGGTCCCCGATTTACGATGGTTTGACTTACAATGTTTTTCGACTTTACGATGGTGAGCTGGCAATAGACATTCAGTAGAAACCGTACTTTGAATTGTGAATTTTGATTTTTTTTCCCGGGAAAGCGATACGCGGTGCAATACTCTCTCATGATGCTGGGCAGCAGCAGCGATCGGCATCTCCCAGTCTTTCACATGGTCGTTATACAGATACCCCCTGTATCTGCATTGTGATTTGTGCATCCATAATGTCACATAAATGCCCATCTGTGTCTCCTGCTACTGGTGAGAAGAAGAAGAGAAAGGCAATTACTCTTCAGAAGAAACTCAGGATAATTGCCCAGCATGAAGGCGGCACGCCCGTAATGGCCATCGCACGTATGCTAGGCTATGATGTTCGGTAGGCTAGGTGTATTAAATGAATTTTTGACTTACGATATTTTCGACTTATGATGGGTTTCGTGGAACGTAACCCCATTTAAGTCAGGGACCTTCTGTATTTTTACTGAAACAGTCCATCTATCTAAAAAGTATCTCAAAGGGGTTTTCCTAGGATCTGAGCCGACAGCTTTTATATGACAAGCTTACATCCTTAGTAAGTGCAGATACCCAGACCATGAGGTACTGATGTCGAAAATACAATGTTCATCCTATACATTGTAAGGATTTCTTTTTTTTTAATAATGGTCGAGCAACTACTCTAAAATGGCAAAGAACTTCATTCTGTTGAAGCAGCTCATATTTCACTCACCTAGGGTTTTACTTCAGCTTTAAGTTCTCGAAAATGATAAATGAGAGAGAGAATTTAATTAGTGGAGGGATGCTGGAAATCTGCAGTTCTGCCGAGTTCGTACACAAATCAAACCCGGGGCCATGCATGGCACGACAGCATAGCGACATCATTACTGCAGATGGCACGAGCGCACTGCTGGGCACTTCCAGATTAACACAATTATTTTTAGCTGGAAACTTGAGCGGAGCTATTCTCCAGTGGGAGGGATTGCACATTTGTATGCTGGTCATTTCAGGAGAATCATCCTCGCACCCCAGATTCTGAACCAGACCATTGAATGTAATGAGTAATAGTCCTCCTAGTCCCTTTAGTCTGAGAATGAATTAAATATCCCCCCCGAAATATAGTGTTACAGATCATATTAATCAGCTGGAATAAGCATTTTTAAAGGTACCGGGTCTAGGGTGAAGTCAGGTGAACTGATTAAACTTCTTGTGACTTTACATTACAACCCCAGTCCAATGTACCGTGGGATGATATGGCTTTTTTCCTTCAGCATTCAGAAACCTTTTGTTGAGTAATCGGTGCTAAGTGTGAAGTTCACGTCACCTTGATAGGTGGGTTTATTTTTAGCAATAGTTGGGTTTTTTTTAGCAAGACTATGCAAAGAAGTGCTGAAATGTTTTATGTTATAATGAACCACTTCATTACCTGCTCTTTACTGAAACATTGGCGGGGGAATGACACAGTAAGGGCACGCATGAGAACCTTTACTTTTTCGTGAAAGTTTTGAATTTTTGGCAAAATTAGTGATAGGGGATATATGGATGAATGGCCACTGGTCGGGAGGCGCGGTGGCGCAGTGGGTTGGACCAGGTCCTGCTCTTCTGCGGTTCGAGTCCCGCTTGGGGTGCCTTGCGATGGACTGGCGTCCCGTCCTGGGTGTGTCCCCTCTCCCTCTGGCCTTACGCCCTGTGTTACCGGGTAGGCTCCGGTTCCCCGTGACCCCGAATGGGACAAGCGGTTCTGAAAATGTGTGTGTGTGTGTGTGTGTGTGGCCACTGGTCTTCGAGATCCCAGCTTCCCTCAAAGAGGACGGGACCAGGGTGAAGGAGAATTTATCACATGTCCGGAAAGGTAACAGAATAAAATCAGGAAAACAAGGTATGTTATGGCAGGAAAAGACAATTGTTTAGATGGTATAGTGGTTACAGCCACTACCTTTTGTCTCAGTGGACCCAGGTTTGAATCCCATCCGTTGTTATAATACATGTGAACAAGATTCTGATCCTAACCCGGTCGATTTAAGACATAAATCTGCATAAATTGGTAAATAATTAAGGAATTGTAAATTGCTTAGAATGTTGATTAAATGAGTAAATATATATAAATATATATTCAAACCAGTGGACCCAGGTTTGAATCTCATGCCGTTATATTACATTTGAGCAAGATGCTTATCCTAACTTCGTCCGCTTAAGAAAAGACCTAAATCTGCGTAAATTGGTAAATAATTAAGGAATTGCTAAACAAGTAAATATATAGTACAGTCAAACTCACTGTTCTAGTGTGAGTTTGATCAAGAAGAGTGTAATCATTTATGATGAGACATAGTCAAATAAACATCACTGCACAGTGTTAGATTAGAAATTATCTTAATTTCTATCTCAGCCTTCTGCCACCTCAGAGCCGTCCGGACACCAGAGACCAGTGATCATTGGGAGGATCAGGACACAAGAACAAGCAGCGTGTTTCATTCCAAATCCTCAAGTATATTGTGTGTTCACATAGATTATATACTCTTTTGCAGAACAAAGAAATAAGTTTCCATTGGTTTAAAAAGTGAGTCGGGGTCTAGGGACAAAACCACAAAAGGCAATGTTAAACAACAGAGCACTGTGATTGGTTATACATATAGAGAGGATATAGGACACTTCAGTTGCATCCGTTGGCCCTTTTACCTTAAACAAAGAGAGAGAAGTTAAAACAAGAACTCCAGCATGCACTCACATTCTTGACAGGTCTGACACAAACCAGAAGAACAGGGAGGACAGAGAGGTCAGAGAGGTCAAGGTAAAGAAGAGACACAAGAGCCAGTTATTTCTCACACACAGAAAATCTGAATTATATTTTGATGTCTAATTTCCATATACTCTTATAACAGAACATGACGGAGGTTGCAGAGGCTTTTTGTTGTTTTAAACTCCTACAAATGTTTTTGTCCTACAAAGGGTAGAAGTGGCAGGAAAACTAATTCCCAATCCATGAATTTTAAACCTTTCAAGTAGAATAAAATAGAACGGGCAGAACCCATTGCCAACACCAATACCAACTGTTTTCAGGCCTTTCAGTAAAATACAGCAACATATACATTGTACTATGTATTCCCTATGTCTAATATTCCCCGTGTCTAATGAACCTTGGTTTGTTTTGACGCTGAGGCAATAGCAGGATTTTAAGTCCAGCCAAAGGTGTGGTGAATGAAGCATGAAAGTGGGGGGGGGTTAAATAAAATTACATTAAAACATGACATTACCTTTTTGTTTAAAAACAAAATTTGCAAAAACGGCTTGATTCAAGCCCTGTTCTCACAACTGGGTTGAACACAATAAATCAATGATTTTCAGTGATCCATAAAAATCTACGTGCAACCAAGCTATTTCTCCACCTTACCAAAAAATCAATATTTGGCAGAATGTCTGCACTCAATTTATACCTCAGCTCTGCATCAAAGTTCATGTGCAGAATTCTACAACAGTAATACAAAGCAATAATATGAGCTGTAATATGAAGTAGTTTTATTTAGTGTTGCATGGTTTTAAAACATAATTTGCCACTTCAAGCAAAAGACAAATATGTTAGATGCAGAATATTTTCAACACCATTGTGTGAAAATGCTTTACAATTTCATCTTGAACTGAGGGGTGCAGCATGTATTTTAATTTATTAACTATTCCTTTACATGATGTACATCTTCCTAATCTTATGGGTAGACTTCTGAGGGGGAAAAAAAGATTATGCTAAAAATCTGAGCTGGCTAAATAAATAAATGAAATAAAACACAGAGCGAGAAACATTCCGTATCAGCTTTCAAATGTTTTTGTAGTCGCTGAATTAAATGATTTACATTTATTTAGCAGATGCTTTTCTCCAAAGCAACTTCCAATGAACTCCATAGAGTGTTATCAGCCCACACACCTTATTTACCAAGGTGACTTACATTCCTAGATACACTACTTACAATACATCACTCATCCATACATCAGTGGAACACACTTTCACTCATACACTATGGGTGAACCTGACCAGCATGTCTTTGGGAGGAAACCCACATAGACAGTAGACACAGGGAGAAGATGCAAACTCCACACAGCAGGGATCGAACCCACCTCCTCTTGCACCAGCCAGATGCTGTAAGACAACAGCACTACTCGCTGTGCCACCCCTTAATAACTGTGTTTGTGTGATTTCCCTGTGATTGACTGATGTCCTGTCCAGGCTGTACAAGTCTGCTTTACCTTGGGGTTTTGAGATCTGCTGTGGACATACTTTGCAGTTCATCATTTTTGACAGTTACAAAAAGAATATTAGTATTTCTGTTACAGCCTCATCGCCAGTGGATTTCAATGTTTCTGTGCACAAAAGAAGAATATCTCCCTCCAGATGTAAGCTTGGTCTGATAAATTGTCCTTGGAATTTAATTCCGGCTTAATGATTCTGTCCCAGTACTGAAATTTCCTTGCAAAATGCTGAGACATTGACCTGCTGCCACTGTAGCTTTCAGCTGAAAAAAGTCCCCAATTTAAAGGTTCTTTTCTTTTTCATTTTTGGGTCCTTTCCTCTTCATTCATTAAATTTACATCACGCTCTCTTTACATACCACATAAATGCCTTTGATTATGTATGCCAGCTTACTGAAGCAACTTTTCAGTAACAGGCCCAGAGCAAGCTAACCTTTCCATTTCCCCGGGCAGAGTAAGTGGGTTAATCAATTTCATCCCCCGCAATGCTTATCTCAGCTCTTCTGACACTACTGTGCAGCAAGGCCTCAACTGAGGAAAACATTGTCATCCCAGCCTTGAGAGAGGGGAGCTCTGCGGAGCTCAGTCGAACTTTCTTCAACTTTGAGTGTTTTGGAAAATTGAACGTTGTTGCTGGTTATTCTAATATTTCACAGCCTTTTAAAAAATTAACTCAGCTCCGAATCCACATCTCTAGCTCTATCTAACTATTTCACACCTCTACGGGGGCCGTCTAGCAGAGTATCAGGAAACATATCAGGTACAAGGTGTTTATCTCACTCATATTCTTTCCATATGGGGAAGTGTGTTATGGTGTGTGAATCCCATAACAGTGAATTTGTTTTTAAAACTGGTCCAACATATGGTAAGGACTAGTACTTTGTACAAAAATAAACTATTTACTTCAGGCTCACAGTATCATGTTAGTGAATTAATTCATCAATGTTTTACATTACACTTTGGATGTTGGACCGCTTGTGAGTGGTACCAGCAAGAAGTCTGAGGAGGATTGTAGTGGTTTTCATGAGGTATGTAGCAGGGTATCTGAAGTGCAGATCATTTGGTCATGTTGACAATAAACAAACACACACACACACACACACACACACACACACATCATCTAAACCGCTTGTCCCATACGGGGTCGCGGGGAGCCGGAGCCTAACCCAGCAACACAGGGCACAAGGCTGGAGGGGGAGGGGACACACCCAGGATGGGACACCAGTCCATCGCAAGGCACCCCAAGCAGGACTCAAACCCCAGACCCACCGGAGAACAGGACCTGGTCCAACCTACTGCAACCCCCTGGTAATAAACAGATTTTTTTAATACGAAACAGGCAACTGCAGGAAGCCAATGGAGGAAAAAAAGGAGAAAAGGAGAGGAGATACACGGGAATTCTTTGGCAGGTTCAACACACCTCATGCTGTGGTTTTCTGTTTAGGCTAAAGAGGCTTGATAGCAGAAAGTGGAGGATGAGCTGTAGTTGTCCAGCTGAGTTATCACCATGGCCTGGACCAGAACCTGCGTAGAGTGTGTTGTGAGATAAGGGCAAATCCTGAAAACGTTATGCAGGGCTATATGCGGGACCGGGTGTGTGAGGAGAAGCAGAGTCTTGAGTTTATTGTTACTCCCAAGATTTTGACCAGTGAATCAGATGAAATGAGCAAATTGACCAGTTTGATACAGAACTCTTGACAGCTAGATGAACCTGCTGGGACATAAAGAATTTCAGTCATTGAGAGTCTTTAAGTTGTAGATGGTGATCAGTCATCCCAGCAGGGATATCCTAGAGGTGAGCTGTGGAATGAGTATATGTCAGTAGCTGTTGGGGAAAAGAAAATATGAGCTGGGTATTGTCAGCACAGAAGTGGTAAGAGAACCTGTGACTGACAATGAGAGAGACAGAGAAGAGGTGTAGATGGAGAAGAGTAAAGGGCCTAGAACAGAACCCTGGGGAACACAAGTTCAGAGAGACTAACCCATTTACTGGACTAGTTCAAGTTAGTGTGTTGCCCAGAGATACTACAGCAGGAGCAAGGGTTTAAACCCAGCACTTCCAGTCAAAAGGCAACAGTTGAAACAGTAATTCTACCTTCCACCCATATTACCTCAAGCCTGTTAGTATTACAAAGAATACAGACAGCAGTCTGATTATAGTGTCTGCATGTAATCCTAAAAACGTATTTCCTTCTTCCAATTTATCCCAAAATTTAGGAAAGGTGGTTTAGACCATAGCAGTTACTAGTAATTCATTTTTATAATTGATTAAAAATGTATAGTCTTTGTTGTTGGATGGAGCAGCAAATACCAAAGGAGGATATGGATTGGAATAAATATGGTCCTTGTACATTAACTGCCGAACCACCAAGAAACGTTTGGCCACCCTGTCCATATAATTTATTTAATGTAATAACTCTAAAACAGTGGAAACAGGCGGAACTTGTCTCATAACCTTTGTATTCACAAGGTTTGGTTGCTCTGAAAGCCATAATTTGTCAATTCAAAGAGAGGCATGTCGATGAACAAATACGTCTATTAATCTAAAGAACTGAAAACACAAAATATACCCAGGAGGGAAAGGAAAATGAAAGAGATAGTGAAATGTGAGACAGATGATTTTTAATTACTGAAAGAAAGCTTCACGTCGGTAACTATTCTAGTGCAGCACCAGCCTGGAACAAAAGTAGGTTAGTGTTCATAGTTCTATGAAGGAAAGGCTGAGATGAGGTTGCACAGGGTGGCAATGTCTTCATTCATAGGTGGATGGGCAGGATCCAGGCAGTTGACCCTGTACTATAAGACTTGGTGTTGCTAGTCTGTTGATCCAGATGTAGATGAATGAATGTGGATGGATGAATCCATAGAACTATCAACATAGCTGGTCTGTTATCTCCAACTACCAGCTGAGCCAAAATGGTAGAAGTTGCTGTCACGAAACCTCCAGCAGAATGCGAAATAGAAGCACCATGGAAGCAAAGTTACAGATGGTCCGTGATTTATGACGGATCGACTTACGATTTTTTCAGCTTTTCAATGGTGACCTGGCGATAGACATTCAGTAGAAATCCTACTTCGAATTTAGAATTTTTATATTTTTTCCGGGCTAGTGATATGAGGTACAATACTCTTTTGCGATGCTGATCAGCTGGGCAGGGGCAGTAATCCGCATCTCTCAGTCTGTCACGCGGTCGCTAGTGTATACAGCTGATACTCTACAATGTTATGTGTTGCCAGCATTTTTTTGGATACCCCCCTGTGTCTACGTTGTTTTGTGCATCTATCGTGTCACAGAAACACCCATCTGTGTCTCCTGCTACTGGTGAGAAGAAGAAGAGGGGGGCAGTTACTCTTGAGGAGAAACTCAAGATAATTGCCCGGCATGAAAGTGGCAAGCCCATAATGGCCATCGCATGTATGCTAGGCTATGATGTTCGGTAGGTTAGGTGTATTAAATGCATTTTCGAATTACGATATTTTTGACTTACAATGGGTTTATTGGAACATAACCTTGTCGTAAGTCAGGGACCACCTGTATGTATCCATCCTGGCAGTGTTTGGACCCCCTTACTGACCTCAAGTTAAATTATGAGTCATTCTCTATCTTGTTTGCTGTCACTCACGTTCATTTTGATCTTCAAAAGGTCTGAAGAACAGGTAACAAGATTAATGCCAAATTGATGTTTCTATGAACATGAGCAAGTTAACACTAAACATGTAAGGTATACAGAAAAAATACACTCATTATATTTTTATCTGAGATGTACGTCACTGTGGGGAAAAGTGTCTGCTAAACTAATAAATGTAAATGTAAGATTGTGAATACAGTATTTTATTAGCAATTAGTGTTACACAGTGAAAACAACACAAATCCTGCACAGGTCTATTTGGCAGATGTGTTTTGAGGTACAGTTTTAACCTACCTATAAGTACTATGTTTATCTACCTATTGATACACAAGGGTAATTTTATTGGCACAACTGAAGGAAAATACCTTGCTCAAGGGTACTACAGCAGTATGTAGGATTCAAACCTGCAACTTTCAGATCTCAGGAGGTCAATTCTATCAAAGATGCTATCAACTACCCCCATCTTTTCGGATATACTATTGGGATGTCTTCCCATGCCTTGACAATAGCAGGAATTCAACAAATATCTTATCCACAGGTAGCGGTATATGTATGTGTATGTGTGTGTGAATGTGCATGTGTGTGTATGATAGAGAGATATGGCCTGTTAAATTTTGAGCAATAGTATTTTAGCCCTTTAGGGAATTTCAACTGCGTATTTCAAACCTGTAAGCACACATTTTTCTGGAGGATGTTACTCTTTAAAACAATTTTTCCCTTTTTAGTCTCCAAAAAAGTGTACACCATCTGTGCCTCCTTCTGCCCAGATGTGAGCGTGAGCTCCAATTAGGTGTGCTTATTTTTCCTCTTTTTCCCTCGACGGTTGTCGTACCTTGGGTACCGTTCTGCTTCCTGTGTTCACGTATGTTTTTACTGCAAAGGTCACAGTTGTTCTGATCCAGGTGCTGGCGATGACCCATAGTTCAGGGTTAGCAGTAATTGTGCCTGTTAATTGAACACAAGGTGTTGGTTATCTGCCATATCACACACCCCTTTGTAGGGCTGGGTTTGTTTGCTAGAGCAGTTCAGGTTGACTTCCTTCCCAAGGGTCCAACAGTAAGACCCCCTTTTGAGACTTGAGCAGCTTTGCAGTCATATCCAGGTTGTACTGTACTTTGCTCTGTTTGGTGTAAATACTGCAAAACAGATTTGTACCATTGTACCACTTTCCTGCCCAATTTACAATGTCACCAAGCAAACCCTGAATCAGTCATTCCCATTTTAATGCACATCCTAACACAACTGCAGTTCATGACAAGAATTAAATGGGGAAAGCTGTCTATCGGGAAAATGTGATGTCACTTCCCTTCTTGATAAAAAACTAATAATTTCATCTGATTTATGCACAGTATGAAGTAGACACATTTAGCCGACACTTTTCTCCAAAGCAACCTTACAATGTTAAGGTTACAGTTATCACAAGCTTACAATTACTTATTTCTTACTTATACAGCTGGGTAATTTAAGTGGAGCAATTAGGGTAAGTACCTTTTTCAACAGTACTATAGCTGGAGATCAAATCTGCAACCTTTGGATCCAAAGGCTGTAGTTTTAACCACTACACTACCAGCTATCCCAACACATCACATTGACCTTCTCAGTGGATTCTACTGTAAGAATCTGTCTTCACTTTAAGGCTTTTTACTGTGGAGTCCTACAGAACTTTTCATCAATCTTTGTATCTAGATTTAAATCTCTTGTTTTCACTTCAACATTTGAAACTTTGCCTTATATCAGTGCAATATATATGCTGGACTGGGAATATTGTTGAGTCTAATCACTGCATATCTTCATACATGCATGCTGTCACCTAATTAGTTACTAGATGCCAAGAACAAGATGCAGGCTAAATTATTGTATTTTTTCATGGCAGGCATAGTTATGTCATGGACATATACCCACAAGGATTGTTATTAAGAGCATCGGTGACTAATGTGGTGACTAATAATACATGTAAATCATTTGTACCCTTGATTTGCTGGATTGGACATTGCTGATGAGCCAGGAACTATTTAATCCATGACTTTTTTGGATAGGGCTTGGTTATATTTTCTATAGACTGACATTAAACAGAAGCTGATGCCTATGATTGAGACACTTGTATATTACTGAAGGGTGAAACCATTACAATAAATCTTGTACGTTTGCCATGCTATTTTGGAAATGAAGTGCTCAAGTGTTTCAACAAACTGCATTTTTTTCTTATGGCAAAATTGTTTTCTTATTTTTGTACTTTGAAACGTCAACAGAGGCAATTAGGTTTCTTTTTTTTTTGTTATAGCAATCAACAAGAATAAGCCAAACAGGAATCGATCGTGACTGATGAGAGAACAGAGCCATCAGAAATAGACATACACTTGAGTGTTTTGAAGAATTTGTGCAACACAAGAACTGATTTTTGAGATGTACCTCATTCCATCTGCTTGGAGGGCATTTCCATTCCAGAAGATTTACACATATTCATTAAGCAGAAGCTTTTCTCCAAAGCAACGTACAGTACATCTCATAGAAAATACTGTGTTCATTGCATTAGGAGAAAGAGAGACAAAGATGCAGACGTGTGATTCTTAAGTGCAGTTAGTGTCTTTCCACCATATGAACCAATGTTCATCACACGAGTAACTGCATACAACTTTATCCAAATATCGACCATTTCAAATCACCTTCCTTGTAATTTTTTTTTTTTTTGAGATACATATAAGGGGTGCAGTGGTGCTGTGGTTTTGGCCTGTGCCTGCTTTCTGGTGGGTCTGGGGCTCGAGTTCAACTTGGGGTGCCTTGTGACGGACTGACGTCCCGTCCTGGGTGTGTGTCCCCCTCCCAGCCTTACGCCCTTTGTTGCCAGGTTAGGCTCCAGCTCGCCGGGACAAGCAGCTTCAGCCAGTGTGTGTGTGTGTGTGTGTGTGTGTGTGAGATACATATAAACATTTATGTTACATTACAGGAGTAGCTGTGAAAAGGTTTATCCGGGCATAATCTTAAAGTTATAGTGCATGAACATTTACACATTACATGAACTTAAGAGATCATGGGTGAAGTGATTCTGGAACAGGTTAGTTTTCAGACCCTTTTTAAATGTGAACAGAGATTCAGCAGATTCATTTCAATCGTAATAGTGAAATATATTTTGTCAATAAGTTGTTATTCCACTGACTGGATGATCCCAGAATAATTTGAGAATTCTACGCAGAACCATGCTGTTTGGGGTAAGATGTGTTCTCTTGTCACAAAGGGCAAAAGCCATGTAAGACTAAGACTGAAAGTGAAGACAGATTCTTACAGTAGACACCACTGAGAAGGTTGATGTGATGTGTTCCGTTGTGTGATGTGTCTGAAATGCAGGCTCACTCTTTTTTCTGCATGGCTTTTGCTTGAGGGTAATACATCACTCATCCCAATACATCTTCTGCCTGTTTTTGTTGACTCCTCTCACTTTGTGGATTTGTGCATGACATTTCCTTGCATTTTATCAAATAACGAACAGCTTGAGGCCAGAGAAGACATGAGAAACTTTCCCTGCTTCTGCTGACTGAATACACAGCCACTGGAGGTTATGAAGGGTTGTTTCAGAACTTTGCTAAAAGCCTTGTTGTTATTTGTAGGTAGAAATACAACTTGTTTTATTTCTATATTTTATTTAGTGGATACCATTTTACCTGAGGGCTTTAAAAGCATACAGAAATTGGATACAAGTGATGTGTCCTGTGTGTGATTTTTTCAAAAGCAACATTTTTTGGTCAAGGAATTTTGAAATTTTCTGTGCATGGTACTTAATGTACAGTGCCCTTAATACATTTAATTAGCATTTCGTCTGTATTGTTGTCTAGTTCATACAAATTACTTGTATTTTTTATTTTTTTTTGGCATATGTGCAGTAAAGCAGTCTAATATCTGGAAAGATGCAGAACCTGTATAATAGCACTGAATGGTAATGTATGTGTAGTTCAGATCTTTAATCTTCCTATTTGCGTGACCTCATTAAAGCATTTTAGTTTTGCTAGTTACTTTTCCGTTTCATGGTAGGGGAATTGTATAAGCAGGTTTTTTTTTCTCTTGCTCATATGGAGAGCACAGAGCAGCGTGTTTTTCAGATCTGCTCGAGGGATTGCCAGAGCCTTTGTAAAATGGTAAAGCATTTCATAACATAACGTTTCATAATAGTTTCACAGGGGCATTTCAGTAATCTGTGAAATTGGTATCAGTGGGGTTGCGGGGTATGGGGGTCGGGCGGAGAGGAGGAGCAGTGTTTGCCAAATCCCTTGAACGGATTGAAATTGAGAGAAATGTGCTGTTCCACTGACTTCCCTGAATTGCCCCTCCGCCCGAAATCCGCCCCAGCACTCAACTACATAAGCTGTGTCCAAACAACCAAAAATGAATTGTGACCTTCATCCAAGTCAGTTTGTTTGGCACGATTCCCTTCCGGAACCCTGAACGGGACGATAAAGGCTCCGTTCATTTTAATAAACCCAGCATGCTTTGAAGTGAAGCGAGGAAGTGGTGGGGAAGTGTTTGTCTCAGCGCACACTGAGCGGCCCTCGCCCTCGCTCCCGCGGGGGAGGTGCACATGAATGAGGCCAGTCAGCCGATGCCGTTTGCTGGCCTGACGCTTTTTCAACCTTTCAAGCAGCCCTGTCCCCATCTCCTCATTTCACCCCCTTTTTACATTTACTCATTTAACTGATGCTTTTCTCCAAAGCAACTGTCAATGTTACAAAATTTACCCATTTATACAGGTGCCTCCTTTTTTTTCTTTTTTTTCTCTCCCCCAACTGGAGCAATTTAGGGTAAGTATCTCAGTCAAGGGTGCTAGAACCAGAGGTGGGGATCAAACCTATGACTTTTGGACCCAGAGGTACTAGTGTGACTCACTACACTACCAGCTGTCCCTAGCTTTACTCTTATATTGCTTGTCATGTGGGCAAACTAAAATCTTTAAATATTTGGTTTTATTGTACCTACCCTTTGTCAGCTGACTGTAGTGGACCTGAATATAGTTCACTGTCTTTGAAGTTTTTAAATACATCTAAAAGATGAATGATTGATGGATGAGTGCTATGTTGTGCTCAATGAAAGCCTTCATAAGTGACTACCATATTATTATAGGTTATTATAGGTACTGAAAAACATATTATAGGCTAGGGTAGCTGGTAGTGTAGTGATTAGCACTATTGCCTTTGGACCCAAAAGTTGCTGGTTTGAGCTTCATCTCCAGGTGTAATATCCTTTGAGCAAAGTACTCACCCTAAATGCCCCAGTAAAATTACCCAGCTTTATAAATGGGCAAATAACTGAAAGTAAGAAAAGCATCAGATAAATGTAAATGTAATCTGAGGGAATGGATATGTAGCATCGGTTAGATCCCAAAGACATTTCTAGCAACCTACCAAGTTTTCTTCTTACGACGCCCAGTCCGTCCGATGTTCCACTTATCTACAATGAGCTGATTGTCCAGAATCTTCTTAATTCTTCCACAGCTCCCTGATCATTCAGAGATTATTCCTACACACCACCATTTCACTGGTTATTAACCCAGCACATATGTTTACATATAAGTATTTGTTAGAGGTTAAATCTTGTGAACGTTATGAATGTGATTGACACATTTGATTTCTAACAAGAGATACTGCCTCACCAGCATATTTTGCTGTTTTCAAACAATCATAGTTATAATGTTCTAACCAGTCCTATTTCTAATGTTTGCAGGAATACCAGATTGATATAATTTTTGCCCAGACGTGGACAGATAGTCGCCTTAGATACAACAGCACAATGAAAATATTGACTTTGAACAGCAATATGGTTGGATTAATATGGATACCCGACACCATCTTCAGAAATTCCAAAAATGCTGAAGCCCATTGGATTACAACGCCCAATCAGCTGCTCCGAATCTGGAACGACGGAAAGATATTATACACTTTGAGGTAAGTGGATCAACCTTCTTTCATTGGATCCTTTGATTCGGGAGAAAAAAAATTCTTTCATGAGACCATCTCACAGCCTTGCTTAAATGTCATGGAACACAAGAAAACTAAAAAATGTAAATGTGTACATGAATACAGGTGGTCCCCAGTTTACGCTGGTTCGACTTACTAGTTCTTCGACTTCACAAGGGTGAGCTGGCGATAGACATTCAGTAGAAACCGTACTTTGAATTTTGAATTTTTCCTGGGCAAGCGGTATGTGGTGTGATACTGTCTCGCTATGTTAGGCAGCGGCAATGATCCACATCTCCCAGTCTGTCACGCAGAGATGTGTACTAGGTGTATTAAATGCATTTTCGACTTACGATATTTTTGATTTACGATGGTTTTCGCAGAATGTAACGCTATCGTAAGTCACGGACCACCTGTACTGTAGATAAGGAACGTGTTCTCTTTTTTTAAAAAAATCTAGTTCACCTCGCTTCTAGATTAGTAAGAGCTTAGCAAACAAAAAAAACCAATGGCTCAGATGTCCTTGATGATGATGGAAGTGTCATCAAGTCCCCAGCTCACGTGTTTCTCCAGGCAAGGGAGGAAATGGAAGTGGTTTGCCAGAACTTTCTTCCGTGCATATTTGCAGGGTGCAAGCAAAAAAGAATATGTAAACATAAAACCCACTGAGGAGCTCATGAGCTGAGAGGCACTGGCATTACCCGCTGCGCCACTGTGTCCAGATGTCCTTAGCCCAGCAATAATGTACCTGTGAAAACAGGTCTGTTTTTCATGAATTAAATTTGTCTTATTAAAATGATTTCATTAACAAATGCATGAGAAGATCACGAATGAATAAGAAATGAACAAAAAGACAGTAAAGCGTACATTTCAGTTTCCACATTTTCTCCTATGTTTTTGTACAGAAATGACAAAAATGATGTTCAGATCACAAGTAGACAAAAAAGTAACATTTTGTTTAGTTGACATTTTAGTTCATAGCTCACAGATGCAGGATGTCTGGAGGGGCACATCTATACAACAGATCCATACTAAACTCAAGCAGTTTCATTTCCAACTTGGAACGTGGCATCATGAAATAAGGACACTAACGGCCGCTGGGTAATTTGAAAATTTCATTGCCCGAGAACCATCCAGTTGACCCATTTGCTTAATGTCAGGAACTCTTTCCAATGTGTGCTCCCTCTACATTGAACAACTTAATTTGTGTTTCAGTCCTGCTGATATAAAAACAAGATATGGAAAGTTTGCCAAAACTTCCATTGTTCTGTCAGAGCATACTATAATTAAATTAGATTTATTGTGCTGTGGAAATAAAGTAATGCTTCACAATCAAATGCAGCTCATGAAGATCTTTTTGCAAAGTGTGATTGATTTCTTACCATTAAACCTTTGAACAAGTGCTTAACGATGTGGTAGAAAGTAATGTCTTCTGTCTACGAAAGTAAAAAAAAAAAAAATCCCCATTTTATATTCTTTACAGTAATTTTTTCCTATTAGTTTTCATCTGAGCTGATGTATAACGTGTAGCTTCCAAGCATCTCTTGTTTTTTTCACCTGGCTATTTCCTTTTAGAAAATTAAGGACATTAGGCCTTTGACTCCTGCATTAATATGACTAAGATAAAATGACTATATTAACTGGCGTTAGTACATTTTTGTTAATACATGCCAGAAGTGTTTATGTTAATATGTGTTTATATGCATATAAATCGAAGGATGATCATTGCTGTCTCATCTTGCTGGCTGTATTTCATACCAGCTATGACTCAGATGAATGATTCAGATGAATGTGTTTTTATCTTCTGAATCCTTTCAGAAGGATTATGGGTCACCAGCACCAGGCATGCCGAAAGCATACACTTTTAATGTAATAAATGCAAAAGATCCATCATATTTAATCGATGACCAGATTTGTTTATCCAAAGCCTCAACAAACCACTCATAAATAAACTGTCTCATAAAAAACAGGTGCAGGAAAAACCTTTTAAAGATGCTTTTAAAGATTTTTTTTATTATTATTATATGGTTCTACTGGCTAGGCTTGAAGTACTTCAGTGTCGGAATGAATATTAAACTGTCTGAAGGCATGGGTTTTAAAAAAATCTGTGCTCACTTGAAGCATACACACAATGTCTACAACTGCTTGTCTCGAGTGGGGTCACAGCAAACCGGAGCCTTACTAGGCAACAGAGGGTGCAAAGCCGAAGAGGGACGGGACGTACCCCGGACGGGACACCAGTCCACCACAAGGCACCCCAAGCAGGACTCCAACCCCAGACCCACCACACAGCAGGCCCTGGCCAAATCTGCTGCGCCACCCCACCCCCCCTCACTTGAAGCAATTTGTGAATATTCTGAAACCAGCTGTAACTAACAGTCCATTTACGATTTTATTCTATAACTAAGAAATAGTAACAAAGAGTATTTTTATCAGCAGGTTTCAACATTTCCAATACAGATGTTCCAAGTTCTTTTAAGTTGGTCAAGTAAGAAACTGCAGTAGTTTTATATAAACTGTGCCCCTGTATGATGATGTTCTAAAATGCCTACCCTAAATAGTCTGACTGAGATTTGGTACAAAGCAACGTCTGCGTGGGAGAGGTTTGTACATCTGAGGAACCGTGGCCAAGGCTAATGCAGCTCTGTTTATTGAAGTCCTCCAGTAAGTGCCTGGCCTTCTCCTGCTGTTCCTCCCTTTATGCCAGAGTTGGCTGCCTAAAGAGCAAGTAATGCAGGGGTGGTATTTGGACCAGGAAGGATTTTACAGCTGAGAATGGAGAGTTCATTCTGCTGCTTCCAACGTGCCACAGAGTGTTTCCCTGGCAACAAGAGAACCAGCTTCATCGCTGCAGCTTGGGCAAGAATGCAGGCATGGCAAATCATATTGAAGGTTGGCTACCATCTCTCCCTGGTTAGGGCTTACAGATAATCGATTTTTATGAATCCCGAAGAGTTGCAATTGGTGATATTCAGCGAATGTCACATCCATATTAATTCTTATTCCACAAAGCCGAGGAAACAGACATGGCATTTTGTACTGCCTCTTGGGTGTCTCTTGACCTCCCTTGAGGACTCTACTGTACTGCCTCAGCATTGTGCCAACAGAAATTGAAACTGGTTTCATTTACCAGCACATCAAGTCTTGTTATCAACAAGATGAAAGGACTGCTAACTCATAGTCAATCCTGGGTCCACAAAAATAGACACACACACACACACACTGTTAACAGAAACTTCTTGTGCCATCAGCCAAACTTCTGACTTTTGGTCCCTAGATGAAGTTACTGGTATTGGCACCAATGTATTTACGTTTCATACTCTCTCTGCAGTCTTCTGCCAGGTAAGAAAAACCTATAAAGGGCCTGGATTTTTGTTGTCCTACTTGCGACGAAGTTCAAAATGCCCCACATGATGCATGTCAGTGAACAGTTGGGAAACAATGAAGGAGAAAGTGAGCTCCGTGCTCCGTGCTGCCTGTTGCCCAACCCAACTATGGATCAGAGGGCCATCAGCTTCCCAGATGCAGCAGTAGTGTCCTGGCACCTAGCTTCATAGCTTGGAATGACTGTTGCTGAGGTTCCAGCTGTAGCAGATTAGGTCATTTAAGATTATGTTCTCAAAATGACAGTAGTGCTAGTTAATTGAAAATCCCAGTAGAAATTACTTTTTCTTGACAAAGAATTGATTGGATGTTGTAAAATCCATTCCCTGGTTTTCTGATTGATTCAAAGCTTTTTTAATTACATCCCTGGAGAAATTCCACTTTATGCTTTTGACCCATTCAGTTTGGAAGTAAGATGAGGTCCACTAATGTTACAAGAAAGGCCTTCCATCAGTGAACACAACATTGGTATGCAGTCCAGGTTTTATGGGGGGACAACGTTGCATCTGACACTAGAAAAGAGCCTGGAGCAAAAAAAAAAGAAAAAACTCCTGAGTTAATTTTGTTTGGGAACATCCCAGGTCTGCTTAAAGTCGCTGAGGACATTCAGATTTATTGATTGTTGTTTTCAAAGGTATTTCTTGTTCATCCTGTGTTCCAGTTTTCAGAGTTACACCTTAGGTCTCAGTTCTGATGGGTACCCTTAAAGGCTGGGATTACTCTTCTAGGGTATACCAGCTAACTGGACTGAAGTGCCTTCTGTGGCCAATCAGCCATCATGAAAATTCTGGTCAGCAGAGCTGAGAATTGCTTTACTCCTACAGTTGGTGTTTAGTTTTCTTTCACGAGGCCCAGAGGTTTTGCTTTGTAGGAAATAAGCAAAACGGGGTTGTGTGACTGGACTTCTCAACACCTGTTCCAAATCACTATAACACTGGCTGGTGCAGTATGATGTTCCAGGAAGTCACTGGAAGGTACTACAGACTCGATGTTATGGATCATGCCTTTTAAAACCGAGACAACAATTAAACAAGGCGGCATTTTATGAACATTTGCATAATTTCAACAAGAAGGTCACTACTTATTTTAAAACAGGTCTTTGACAGAACAGCCTATGAAAGTCATCTGTGCTCTTCCAAACTCCCCAACTGTCATGGTAAAATTTTTTACCCCTTTTGGGCAAAACTCTGTATGGGTTTCTCAAGACTTGACAAACACTGCTGATTGTCTCTCTCTGCTACCCAGACTGACCATCAATGCTGAATGCCAACTGCAATTGCACAACTTCCCCATGGACGAACACTCCTGCCCCCTCATCTTCTCCAGCTGTAAGTCTCCTGTCTGGTTTTATTCATATTTACTCAAAACTTCCATTTAACCCATATTTATAGCTTTATAGTTCACTGCAGCAATTCAGGTTAAGTATTTTGCATAAAGTGACTTGACTTGCAACCCCAAGATATAAATATGAGTCCTTATCCATAATGCATCCTACCGTACTTCCATTAGGTACGGAGCTGGTCTAGAGTGACTTTGACAACTTTCAGCTCAGTTTTTTTCCCCATTTGTACAAGAGGATATTTTTAAAGAAGAAATTCAGGTTAAGCACCTTGTGCAAGCGTGCCCCTTATAGAGAATACAGTACATTTTTAGTACTCTCCAGTGATGTGATTTTCATATTTGCTTGGTCTTCGTCTGTTCCACTTCAAACTTAAAGCATATTCAATTGTTTTACAATATTGTTAAAATATGTCAATGATAAAAGAGATCAAAATGGTATATTTTTCAAGATAAAGCAGTGTCCTAAATTTGGCCTCCAAATATATTAAAAAAAAAAAAAATTGTCACATTAACACAACATACTGGTCAGAATTGAAGCTCCACACAAAGCCCAGTTGTGAGCTGATGACATGACATCAGTGTTATTAAGGATGACGGTCTCATTTTCTGTAGATAAATGTCAGCCTTAGCAGAGTTCAGTGCTGATTTATAAATGTACACAACCGACATACTTAAAATAAAGTACATTGTTACATAAAGAATGGCACATTTACATTCATGTTGAGCATTCTACTGAAATCTACACCATATCAAGAGTAACATGGAATTTTCTTTGACATATGTCCTTATTCAGTTCTTCATTCCAGATGTTCTGTCTTTCAACTCAGAGCTGAATATTTTGGAAGTGGCCCATTGAAAATTCCTTTGAAATGATCCAGTGTTCTTTTTTCTCTTTTAAACAATATTTATTTGCATACACATTGTATTCATTTTTTCTGTGGGACGATCGCATTTGAAGGTCCTCATCCTGTGCTCCATTTAATTCTTCCTGCTTTAACCAAATATGTTAATTAATGTTTTATTCAGAGAGGTGGGTTCGCATGTCCATGTTCATTAACCAGACAGTTTGTCTGATTACATGAGACTGACTACATATTCAGAATCAGAATCAGATTTATTTGGCACACATGCATACAAGGAATTTTGCTTTGGTTTCCAATACCTCATATTGTAGATAAAAAAATACATATACACACATATAAACATACATATATACAGGGATTCATTTTTAGTGGGGGTGGTAAATAACAGGGAATGGAATAAATAATGAGGAATAATAATATATTCAGTGCATCAAAGCATTTACTGTAAGTGGACAGTCAATAGCTTTTATAACAAAGCACTGTAAACAGATACTTATTATAAGCACAGCACTCAAATTTGCAGATTTTTTATGTAGTACAGGTGTGGACAAAGAAGTACATGTCATTACATTTCCATGTTAAAAATGTGAGGTTTGACACCATTTTTGCTGTATGGCAGAAAGAGAAGTCCTTATGGTACAGAGGAACCATTCCAGCCTTTGGTTTTCCTTCTTATGGGCCCGATATAGTCCAAAATTAGATACAGAAGAATGCTTGCTACAATTTAAAAAAAAAAAAAAAAAAAGAAAACTAACTCAGGGTACAGCCTCTCAAGAAATTTATTTCAATTCCTGTGGGCAGGAGGGAAACCCTAATTCAAACACTAAGGCTGCCTTAGCAGGAAAGAATCTACTGAGAAAGATGGTTGTTATTGCTTTTGTGTGTCGTGATCTGCACGACGTCCGGTCCCTGATCTGAGTAACTGCAGGCGTGCTGTGTATTTCACTCTGCACAAGATGAAATTGGAAACTGGGCTCAGTAGTGTACTGGGAGGCCTTTGTCGCGTAGCCATTACTTTATGGCAAGGCGGAGGAAAGGGAAAAGTACACAAAGTCAGAGAAACAAGTTTAAACTTTGATTATTCTTAGCAAAGTAAGAGGGATGCAAGCACTGGCACTCAGATAAATATTTAAAGTGAAAACATCATGCTGACGACAGTCACTTCTGTTTTATTTTTGAGGAATGGGCAAGTATCTGGTTAAGATGTGTGCAGCATCTCGAATGTGTTTACGTTCAATTCATAAGCATTGAGGGGATCGTAAGGTGAATAACCAAATGTTGACATTAATTTGTCAGTACAGATAGATATCTCGACTTGCGATGGGTTTAAGTCGAAAAGGCATTTAATACACCTAACCTACCAAACATCATAGCCTAGCATACGCGAGATGGCCATTAAGGGCTTGCCACTTTCAAGGCTGGGTAATTATCTTGAGTTTCTCCTCAACAGTAATTGCCTTCCTCTTCTTCTTCCCACCAATAGAAAGAGACACAGATGGGCGTTTCGTATACATGATGGATGCACAAAACAGAACGTAGATACAGGGGGGTGTCCAAAAAAACACTGGCAACACAGAGCACTGTAGAGTATCGGTTGTATACACTAGCGACCGCGTGGCAGACTGGGTGATGTGGATCGCTGCTGCTGCTGCCCAGCATCACAAGAAAATATCATACCGCATATCGCTGTCTTGGGAAAAAAATCAAAATTCAAAATTCGAAGTATGGTTTATACTATCACATCGTCATAAAGCTGAAAAATCGTAAGTCGGACCATCGTAACTCAGAGACCGTCTGTAGTTACCAAGAATTTCACGCTGCCTTGTTTTCCGTTATGTTTCAGTACAACAGTTTTAAACAGAGTTTATACGGCATTTTCAAGCCATTTTACTTTGTATTATCTGTCTTTTACCGAGGTCCAGAAGCCTGCTGTTTGAATGCCCCCAGCATGTCATCTTTGCTTCATAATAATAATATCGATATCCATTTCTTGATTTGATTCTGTTGTTAAACTTGACTGTCGGTTTCCTCTCTACCGTTTCTTCGGGATAAATGTCTACATTGCCATGATGTTGGAAAAGGAAAGTGGCAAAATGAAAGAGGATATCAATGCCTATAGCAGTAGCCTCACTGTAGTCGATGTGGTCAGTGCATGGTCCTGTGAGATACTTTGCACTGTCACTTTTCAGTATTCTTAGTCCAGTGCTACTCTGAGCTACCTTTGTGTTGTACACCTTCTGGCCATGGTGGCTCCAGGCTAATGCTAATGCTAATGTTTGTTGTGTGCAAGTGGCATGGGACTCACGTAATCCTGCAAACAAAGTTGGAATTGCGGTACAGTAAAAACTGAAAACATTGTGAAACACCAGCTTCTCTCCAGGAGCAGGACTGAGGTCAAACACAAGGTCAGACTTGTACTTTTATTTGTACTATTTATAGAAATCGTAAAGATAACGTAGCCTTGTGCCCAATGTCTCCGGGTTGGTTGGTAAAGATAACGTTGAGGGACTAGACTTCAGATTTATCTAGCTTTATCTATGTGCACAAGCGCCACAGTCATATAAGCAGCTTTAATCAGTGAACATCCTTTCACTTTTGTAAATAAAGTCTTCATCTCATGACAAATGAAAATCACCTAACGTCAAAAGTCTTTGTAACGCTACACAGCAGCACATCGAACCTTACGCTAGCAGCTATTGTTTGCAGGATAATGCTGAGGGTCATACTGCAGATTTTGTCAGAAAATAGACAGAATTGACACTCCTGAGGGACAAAAGCCTTTTGAGTGCAAAAAATGAATTACCCCATTAAGGAAGGGATCTGTGTATACATTTTAAGGCCAGATAGATTGTGGGTTCAACTCCCAGACGTGTCTTGCTGTTGGTCCCTCAAGCTGCCTCTGGAGGTGGATTGAGGATTTCTTTTTTTCTCTTTTTTTGATACTGACGGCAGATTTAAGCCTCCAGAACCGCTTGCCGTCAGTGTTGAGAAATGTAGGTTACAGCATCAAGCTGCAGAGTTCATTCAGAGTGCAATCGCTTTTCCCTGCTTTCTGTAAATGTGTCATAAACCATTGCAGAAGAGTGCATCAATAATATTTCGTCATCATATCAAGAGTTCTGATGGGGTGTTCCACCAAGACACTCAAATAAAATTCCTTCTACGCAGCCCTTTATTGCCTTTCATCATTATTATTGCTCAATAATTCATTTTTATCCATACTTTAACGTAACAAAGTATACAGCTGGATATGTTGATGTTTAGCTTTAAATACCTTTCTCAGTCATACCACAAGGCTCTTCCTGGTATTTGAATGAGCAACTTTGACGTTATTGGTGTGCATCAACCATTATGGTATGTGCTGGACTATAAATGGTCCCAGACTCTTTCTACTATAGTATATACTAAGCTTTACTAGCATCCAGACTGTCTGTCTCCCTTTTTTAAAAGTGTTTAATCTATCCAAAATAGCTTTGTACACTTCCACCATAATAAACTGGCAGTGTAACAAAGGAGTTTCTGGACCCTACAACATTTAATCTACTCATATGAAAGGCTTCCTTTCAAGTAAGTCTTCTCACTTCTGTGCAGTGTATCTGAATGGTTGTACAGATTACTCCCTGTTACACACTGTAATCTAGTTGCCTCTTTCATGTTCGGATATTGGGCGCACACCCAACTGCAACTGACAAAGCATTCAGAATGAATTACATAGATACTGATATCAGTCATGGCTGATACCACAAAAGGCAGGCAATTAAATGCGACAGAAAGGAAAGCAGTCGTCAGTACAAATGGTTTGAATATTAGTTTTATCATTCCTTAGCACATTTACGGTGAATACGGTAGGGGTTTAAATGCATAGACACTTCAACCTGATTATATATTATTTAGATACACAAGGAAATTGGAGTTTTAAATTGGACTTCTATTAATCCTACACTTTTTTTCCAAAGCAACTTATAATATTCAGCTACCTACAATGATTTATTGTTATATCACACATCTTATGATGCACTTGGACACATCATCTGTGATGGAACCTGGGCTTAGTGGGTGTTTTACCCTTGGCCAGGGGATCCGATAAGGATTGATCAGACCCCAGCCTGTCTCTGGATGGCACTGCCTTGAACCCACTTTTCACCTGTCCTGATCCACAGCCTTCTAAATTTCTTCTTCATACGTTCAATTACAGCTTTGATGGCCTTCCCCCTCTGGCTGTCTGCGATACCCTACATGCGTTAGGCCCTTTACAAAGGCCTTCTTGCAAAGCCCCTGCACTTTTCTTCAATGGCCACAAACCTTGCCCTGCAGCATTCGGTGTGGCACTTGTCCTGTTAGTCACAGTTAGTCCTTGCCATGTTTCTCCCATGAGCCTCTATCACCAGTTCTTCCCACGGAACAGCAAGCCCTAACAAGATTTGTTTAAACATTTCAGATAGCACCTCGATGTCTGTCCTCGGTGATGTGCGCATGATGATGGCTGGTTGCTGTCGCCAAAAGTTCTGAAATAGCACCAGTTATTTTTCACTTTCCTTCACAAACTCTGTGGTCTGCTTTGCCAGCTGATAGGTCCTACTACAAGCGATCCTCAAATGATACTCTGTTTCAGCCTTGAACATCTTATCATGGTAGTAGTAATAGCAGCCCTCAGCATTCTTGTGCTATGGATGTGCTCCAGTATTACTCTCGTAAAACGTGATGGGGAATTAACTTTTCTCCAACTAAAAAGGTTAGATGGACTGGGCAGCATATCACAAACTGCCTGGATCTATAACTTATCACACCAGGGCTCTGCTCTCCAGACCTCTGCCCACAAGACCTTATGCTTCAGTACTTCTTCTACCTCACCCATGATCCTTTTTGACATTTTCTCATGATCCCATTTGTGTAGCAAAGTAATTTTTACTTTAGCAGTTCAGGGTAAGTACTATGCAGGATACAGTATATACTCTACTGCCCATTACAGCAGTAGATGGGATTTGAACCTGGGCCCTTGAAGTGCAGGATACCTCCAGCTACTGCACCACCTCCTGCTCCTGCTACTGAACACCTGTTCAACAGTCTGTCAGTTCTCCTAGCAGGTGTCTGAGCTGTCAAGTAAGAGCACCAGCTCTAATGGATGTTACCAGAGGTCTGTCAGTCATGTCTTTTATGTGATCATACTTTATTTTCTTGTCTCTGTTACTGCTGGTATGTTTTGTTTAAGAACACCTGAGCGGGAGAACAGGAGAAGCCACTGTTTGTTTATTCACAACTCTGCACATCACAATGTGGCTTTGTCTTCACCTCCATGCAACTCCTCGTACTCATATACTGTATGCTGACCATTAGCACTTCATACTTTACCAAATTCAACAGTTTTTACTGTCTTATAGTTTACCAAGAGCTGCTGGATTGCATGTTTGATATGGAGAACCTTGTCTAGGGGATCCTCTAAAGAATTAAAGTGTTTTCTGCCTTTTCCCTAATGGAACCGGCACAATGAATAGTAGCAGCGATACTGTAGATGGGAGCACCAGCCTTTAATATGTATTCATAAGATGCAAGACCCCACCTGATATGCTGAATCAAAGTGACCACAACATACACATCATGGGTGCTGACATCTGACTGTGAAATATTGAGGAGTTTGCCTCCGGCATCACAAGAGGTCATCCTGGCGCTTACAGAGTGACCGTTTGTCCATTCATCAAAACAGGTTATGGACTTCAAGCAGAAAAAAGGTATTCACCTTCCAAGCACTGGATGAAAAAAGGATGAAAGGGACTATACAGCACACTGAAAACAGAAAAAAATGCTTTCTTTATCAGCACCTCAGGTGATTCAGCACCTACCTGTAACACCTGATCTTAGGGTCCATGCAGTGCAGCACATAAGGTGCAATTCTTTCCATCATGGAGCATCTGGATCATTTACCGCACTTGATGAACTATGTGTAAGACTTAACGACGTAAAGAAAAAAATTACCAGCTGTCTCAAAGAGGAAAACAAACAGACTGGCTTATTCTTCTACTGCGAAGGCAGCATCAAAGCTGTTTATTTTGCTAGAAAATTGCTTCTATTGTTTTCAAGCCAACTGATACCTTCCTCTTCCTTTAAGGAAAACAGTTTGCCTCTGGACAGTTTTAATATTCCATCCATCACCCCCAGTGCACAATTTTTTCAAAAGCATATTAAAATAACTCATTATCATCAGAGTCCATAGTGGTACTGTGTAAACAAGCAATAACTAGACAAACACATTATATTAACCCTAGAAGCCCCAAGTCTGCAGTTTGTGCATTGAAATATCACGTGAAGCTATGGGAGGGAGTTTGCAGACACTCCCTATGTGATCTTTCAATTCTTTCCTTCAAGTTAAAACCTGGTCCATGTTGAGGCAGAAAACATTCAGAAAACCTCCCTGGTCTAAGGCTGTTCATCACATTACTCCATTAGCACAGCTCATTATTTTTATTCTCATTTTACATCCTATTCTGTACATCCATTCTAATTTCTATTAATTTAGATAATATTTAAATTAATAACCGTTTGCTTTCCAGTTCTTTTTTTGAGAAAAATTGCTAAATTTTGCACAAGGACATCTCCCACTCTGTATTTCTAGAACCTGAAACATGAAGAGGTGTTGTATGAAGTATGTGATGTTGACAGTTCTCTGCTCTTGTTACCCTTATCTTCTCTCCAACTTTTTGCTTTTCATGTGTGTCACAAAATTTGCAGAAGTAAAAACATCTCAGACCACTCTGTCACTGAAGGGCAAAAATCTAACTGAAATGGCAGGTTTCTAGTTTGTTGATCCATTTTGTTGGTATTGGGACTAGGTGCAGCCCTAAAGTAATTGCGCTTCTGATTGTTTGGCTTTGTCCTGCTTTGTCTTTCTCTCACTCAGTTCTGCATGGTACAGTGGGCTAAAACTCCTCCAGAGTGATGGGAGACCCTGATGAATTGCTACAGACAGCATTTAGTTGCAATCATTGCAGCTAAAGGTGGTACAACCAGTTATTGCCTGTGAGGGAAAATACTTTTTCACACCTAAGACTGCACATTTCATCATTTTCCACACCAAGGGCAGAAAAACAACAGAGCTCTCATCTTCTCTCTCTCTCTGACTCTATTCATGTATTACTGGGGCTAACAAAAGGATCTCATCAGCTTTCTCGAAAACCTAAAATAAAGAAAATGGGAAAGGGGTAAACATTTTTCCACAGTAATGCTGTAGCATTGAACTTCTTACATTGCAGCTCTCATTAAGACATTACCTTTTGTTGTATGAAACTCACCAATTCACAGCCACACAAGTTAATTAAATGGTGGAAATATCAAATACACAGCTCATGAGGTTGTCTGTCAATGTATGGTTTTCCTATTACACTAACAATCCTTGTTGGCCAAGTCCACAGGTATTCCACTTATTGTTACACTACAGATAACACAGAGTTTCTAGAACTGAAACACCCTGGAATCAGCCCCCCCAAGACTGTTTGCTGAACAGTCCTAGTCTAGGTGTGGTGGGTTTGTAATAGCTATCTTCTGGCTACTATGCAAAATCCATGAGCTTCTCCAAAACTTATTTCCCAGGCCCCAAACTTGCTCTAATGAAATTATTGTGAAATCACACCTTGTGGAATACTGTCAGTCAGTTCAAGACCTTGTAACCTACGCAGTCCTTAATGACATTATGAAGTGTCTATCCACTTAAGGAGCAAGAACCAAACTGGCCAGAGTGTTAAAAGAGATTTCATTTCAATCTTCTTGACAGAGCATATGGCTGGGAGCAGGGTGGGGAGGCTTATAGTCCTTAATTCTTTCCTTGTTTCCATTTTCAAAGAAAGACATCTCAGTTTATGCCTTGCATGTTAATATAAGTGCAATCATGCTGTTCCAGTACTGGGTTGTGAACAGCTTTTTGGTGTAATCATGCACATGGAACACTCCTCTGTCATTCTCAGTGTTTTCAGCTGGATGCCAATATACAGTCACGCACCACTTAACGATGTTTCACTTAACAACTGACCGCATATACGACGGTGGTCCCATAAGATTATAATGGAGCTGAAAAATTCTTATCAACTAGCGACGTTGTAGCTGTCGTAATGTTGTAGTGCAACATGTTACTCCCGTGTTCATGGTGGTGCTGCTGTAAACAAACCTACTGCGCTGCCAGTTATATAAAAGTATAGCACATACAATTATGTACAGTACATAAGACTTGATAATGATAATAAACACCTATGTTACTGGTTTATGTATTTACTATACTGTACTTTTTACCATTGTTTTACAGTGTACTCTTTCTACTTATGAAAAAGTTTACTGTAAAATAGTATGCTGTGTTACATCAGCAGCAGCATCATAAATCTCATGTTTACTGCATCTCTTGATTGCATCAAGGCTATACCATCTAGGTTTGTATAAGTACGCTCTAATCGAGGCAATACCAGCTAGGTTTGTATAAGTACACTCTATGATCAAAGGTATGCCACCTAGGTTTGATAAGTACACTCTATGACGTTCGCACATCAACGAAATCGCCAGCAAATATTGAAAATGAGGCTGCTGATGAAATTATTAAGGGATACGGCTTGTCAGTAGTTGTGTTAGATGCACAATCCTTCACACACTGCAAGCGCTTTTCTCTCACAACACAGCACAGGTCAGTGACTCTAGGATACATCTCTCAGCTATGACTTATTTATAGAGGTTGAGAAAACAGCAGTTGTATCCATGTCCCTGCACTGAGCATAGCAGTTCTGGCAGTTGTTTCTGCTCCCCAGTGTGACACCTTGCAAGAAATTGAGCGTCACCTCTATGCTGGCACTATACAAGATTGATCAGGTGCAGCATTCTTTCTTTTCTTGGTACTAAACATCACACAGTAGACAGGTTCCATACAGTTTGCCTTGCTTTTACATTTAGCTAACACTTTTCTCCCCCCTAGAGTGACTTACAATTATAGCCAGAGGTGGGGATCAAACCCATAGCCTTTGGAGCCAAAGGCAGTGAGTGTAATCACTATGCTACCACTGTCCTTTGCCTTAACTAAGTAACTGCTTGTTCAGTGCAGGGTCATTGTTGTTCTGAATCCTTTTCCAGAAAAAAAAGTGCTCCAGTCCATTACAGGGCAATCACACACCACAGGCAATTTAGAGTCACCGATCCAGTTGAAATGATCAGATTCAAATCCACACCTAAGTCCACTTCTCAGGAGATATGAAGCACCAGCACTATTTGCTGAACTACTGTGCCGCCCACTGCAATAATATTCCACAGCAATAAACACCTTTTATGTATAATACATGAAAATGGAATGGTTCATATTGCACTTTAGCAATGTTTCTGAAGTAGGATTGCAATTTTTTGTACAGGTACTGTTTTTATACAGTTTTAGAGCTCAATGTTGTGCTTGATTAATTCAACCCTTAAAGGGACTCAAACTGTGAACATCCATGGTAGATATCTGTGTTCCTAACTGTTGTACTGCTTGCTAATCTGCATGAATTATGACCACGCAGACAGTTTGAGCACAAAAGTCCAGGGTTGGCACTGCTAGGCAACACAGTCTCCTTCATGTTTGATGAGACATATCAGCTCCTGTTCAGGCAGCAGAGACTATGGAACCCCCCTGCCATGAATTGATCATTACTAGAAGAAGTTAGGATGTGAAGTGACAGCGGGTGTGACTGGTTGCCTTTGTATCTGACCTGAAGGATCTGCTTTTCACTTCATGGCCAGGGTGACTGTATGTCCATACTCTTTGTGAAAAGTTAGAGGTATAGGCATCCAAGCACAAATGCTACATGCCACTCGAATGCTTGTTAGTATTTGCTTTCTCTACATTTATTTGCAAAGAATAACATTTTGCATAATTTCTGGGGTGCTGTGTTAATTTTTTCAGATCTATTGTAACTTTAATTGTTCTCTGAGGTTACCATACTGTGGGGGGACTGTGGGGGGCTATTCCATAAAAAAATTGACTGCAACTAATATAGTGTCCATTCTCATTTTCCTTGCACTGTCAAAACTGGTTTCAGAAGTTGGCTTTGTTTTTAATTTGTTGCTTATGGCTTGGGGGGGGTGTGGTGGCGCGGTGGTGCAGTGGCGCAGTGGGTTGGACCGGGTCCTGCTCTTCGGTGGGTCTGGGGTTTGTGTCCCGCTTGGGGTGCCTTGTGATGGACTGGTGTCCTGTCCTGGGTGTGTCCCCTCCCTCTCTGGCCTTACACCCTGTGTTGCCGGGTAGGCTCTGGTTCCCTGTGACCCCGTATGGGACAAGGGGTTCTGAAAATGTGTGTGTGTGTGTGTGTGTGTGTGTGTGTGTGTGTGTGTGTGTGTGTGTGTGTGTGTGTGTGTGTGTGTGTGTGTGTGTTTATGGCTTGCTTAATCTAGTTTTGCACTAGATAGTGGTCAATACCAACAATTCCTCTTATAAAAGAGGCATCTAGTTGTGTAGTGGTTAGAGTTGTTCCCTTTAGTCCTGGAAGTTGCTGGTTCAAATCTTACCTCTAGCTGTAGTACTCTTCAACAAGGTACTTACTCTAAATTGCTTCAGTTAAAAAAAAAAAAAAACAAACCCAACTATATGAATGGGTAAATAATTGTAACTAACTTAATGCTGTAAGTTGCTTTGGAGAAAAGCATCAGATAAATGTAATGTAAAATTAAGCATTGTGTCTTTTTATATTACCATAGCTGAAATAAGATAAGAGGGGCAGAAATATGGTCCTTTTTTATGATTCATACAACAGAGCTTGAGAGATACATCAGGCGAAATACTGAATGTGAATAATAATCATTTATTTCATACTTCTTTCTCTTGGGATCCAAACTAATCTGAACTACATATTAGACTGGAAGATTGACTGATCAGTTTCTTACTTCCTTTGGTTTCTCAGTAACATTTAATGTTAGAAAGGTACTGTCACATACTGAGCTGTGACAGGCATGCTGGTAGCAAAGATTCAACAAGATGCCGGCAGAAATACCATCAAAATACTGAATCTTGTTGCTGCTGCTGCCTGTTCACATGCATTTCACGTTGTATTGTTATACTGTTCTTTTTGGTCCAGTATGTCACTTAACATTTTCTGTCTGAACCAGGTTGGGTGCCAGGAAAGGCCTACCGATATCCATGGCTGTAATTAACTAATGTTTCTTTTTTTATTAAAGTATGATAAGTACATGCAGTTGGTTGTTAAAACTAAATGTAACCCAAATAAATGTTTATTATAGTTTTTAAAAACCACTTCCATAATCTTTTTGCTTACCCTTCAGCTACTTGGCATTTGCAATGGTTAGCCTGTATTGCAAACCAGGAGAAGTGACCCACTCAGGGTATCTGTAGCTGGGAGTCCTTGGGCACAACCAACTTGACAGGGGTGTTTTACTCTGTAATGGGATGAATGTTTTTATATATTGTAAGATAGGGATATTTATAACAGACAAATGTTTTGTATGGTTTGTATGTTTTGTATTTATGTTTAGTGTTATTTTTTTTGGAGAATATGTATTTTGGAATTAGTCATTGAGGCTGTTATGGTGTAGCCAGAAGGGCGGAGTTACTGCTATAAAGCTTGTTTTAGGGCACTAGTTAATGAGACTCATGCAGATAGGCACTTGCATAGAGAAGAGGAGTGTTGTGAATTGCTGGTGGTGCAAAGGGGGTTTAAGCCCATGGCTCATGGGACTTATTTTCTTTTGTAACCCAATGTTTATTTTTGTATTTGGTTGGGGTTAAAGTGTTTTTGAAGATCATCTTTTTGTAAAAAGAAAAAAAAACACTTTTGGTCCAACTACTTTGGTTCTCCACTGTTGCCTCCATCCATTGTCCATACTCTCATATGTGGTGTCAGAAGTGGGACTTTGGACTGACTGAGTGGAGAATTGATAGAGTAGTGGCCATTGAAGGAAATGGCCACCAAAAGAGAGAAGAAGTTATGGGAGGAAAAAGATGGAGCAGAAGATGAAGGTGCTGCAGAAGTTTAGCTCTCTTCTGCTGGTGATCTTGCCATGGTGCAACTTGAAAAGATGTTTGAAACTTTCATGGATTTCCAGAGAGTCAGAGATGAATGGATGGAGAGAGAGACTGCCCATTAGTTCCAACGGTTTAAAGTCCTGTCTCATCAGGTGCACTAGTTACAGCTTGATGTGGAACAGAGCAAGTGAGGAAGCACTCCTTTACCGGCTCCAGTCTCAGGACCTTCATTGTCCACAGCAGTGCGATGTTATGAACCCAAGATGGTAAAGCTGGAGGACTCTGATAATATTGAACATTTTCTTACTACATTTGAAAGGCTGGCAGTAGTCTATGCCTGGTCAAATGCAGACTGGGCCACTCGTTTAATCCCATTGCTAACGGGTAAGGCCCGAAATGCTTTTGTAGCTATGGAGTCAGAGAGCAGTATGGATTATGAGAAAATAAAAGCAGGGCTCAAAAAGTATGAAATCAACCCAGAGGCCTATCGCCAGCAGTTCAGGTCTATGAAAACCAGCATTGAGGAGACCCCCAAGAACTCTTCGTACAGCTGAAGGATCTCTTCTGTAAGTGGGTCAAGTTTGAACAAAGCAGCAAAGAGGATATCATGGAGGTAGTGGTGTTAGAACAATATTTGCGAGTTCTCTACCCTGAAATGAAGATCTGGGTTAAAGAACGTAGTCCTGCAACGGCAGCAGAAGCAGCTGAACTGATGGAGAACTACTCAGCAGCCCACAAAAGCACCAAGAAAAATAAACATTTTTGGTCCAAGTACTTCGGTTCTCCACTGTTGCCTCCATCCGTCATCCATACCCTCGCAGGTACTAATGAAAGTTATTTCATCCAGCCATATCAATCTAAAGGTTTAAAGAACTGAAAAATGTCTTTGGAATGTCCAATTGTGTGGATGTATGAAAACTCGTTTACAGTCTTTCTGCTGTGACTTTTAGCACTAAGTCAACTGTCAGAAGTTATCAGTGTTTCACAGCACATTTTGGAATCATAAACTCAGCAGTGGTTTAAAGTGGGTAGTGAGACAAGAGAAGGTCTTGGCAAATTATAAATCCAAGAGCATAGCACATTTGTTTTATAGCTATTTTTGTTTGGGTAGGAAAATAATTAAAATTCATGTCCATTTCCAACAGCTGATTTTGGAGCCGATTCTTGTGTAGCTCTGATTGCAGTTCAAATTTTCATCCGCAGTGACCACGAGTCACATGTTGGACCTGAGACCATTTAATTCCTGGCAGCAAGTGGAGAGGTTAAGTTTGCCGCGTTGCCTCGGTTGACCCTAGAGGGGTGTTTCAGTCATCTGCAAGTCCCAATTTCTGTGTCCTAAAGACGGTAGGGCCTCCATTGTCTTCAACGGTCCAAATAACCAACACACAGAAAACTGGAGGAAAAAAATATTTTATGTCCTCTGATTACACAGTTGGGGGTAAATTGTAATTAATAGGCTATGCCAGACATGTAAAGTGGGCAGAAACAGCCAAAAAAAAAGCTTATAGTAATGGTAGTAGTACAGCAATGCTATTGTAATACAAGTGCCTTCTTATTCCAGTTAGAAACACACCTAATGTCATTTATCCACAGGGTGTACAACACACTCAGCTTCCTTTAATCTCTCCCTGGATTCAGTCTTGCCCATATATTTTGACTCTCAGTACAACTGACCGACGTAACCTTGGACTTTGCAGTGTGTAATGTCCATTGTTGAGCTCAAGTTGAGGAGTGATGACAATCATTTCATTGTGTGTTGACAGGAGGGGGGAAGATACCCACCAGTTGTGACCCTTCATCTTGTTATCATTGTGGCTCTGATCAGTTAGGAGATGCTTGTTGTGAAGTGATGCACTTTGCGTGTGAAATGCAATCCTGGAAAATCAGAATCCTGCTGACTGCGTACCCATCCTTTAGTCTTCTTAGGACTAATTCTGTAGCTCCACTGTGGGACAGCAGGTGTAGCATGATGCATCCATGTGATTTCCAGGAGACCAGCTCCAATGATGTGAGCCAGCTTTCCTCGGGAAACTGCTGTTTGACAGAGGGGAGGGAAAAATCAGGAACGCGATACTGACTGACTTGATAGAACTCAGAAACTCTGATATTTGTGCTGACAAAGAAAATGTAATTAACAAAGTTCTGACTTCTCTTTTCCAAAAACATCTTCCCAGCTCTGAGCTATAATGTCATCTGCACTGTAATAAAAGTATAACAAAATATTTACAGACATGTGCTGCTTAACTATGAGGATATATTCTGGGAAACGTGTTGTTGGGCAAATTCATTGTTGTGCTTATACAAACCTAGATGGTATAGCCTCGATTCAGTCAAGAAATACTGTAAACACAAGATTTATGACACTGCTGCTGGCGTAACACAGCATACTATTTTACAGTCTGCTTTTTTCATAAGTAGAAAGAGTATATTGTAAAACAATAACATATAGTAAACAAACAGTAACACAGGTGTTTATTTTCATTAAGTATTATGTACTGTACATAATTGTATTGCTATACTTTAATACAACTGGCAGCACAGTAGGTTTGCTTACAGCAGCACCACCACGAACACGGGAGTAACACGTTGCACTACGACATTACGGAGGCTACGACGTTGCTAGTCAATAAGAACTTTCCAGCTCCATTATAATCTTATGGGACCACTCTCGTACATGTGGTCAGTTGATAAGCAAAACGTTAAGCGACACATGACTGTATTAACAAAAGGAGTATAATTCTTTCCCATATGGTTTACACATATACTATTATGTCACCAAATACAATGAGAATGTCTTTGTTTCAGTGGAGGGGCCTTGTAATCAGGTTTGCTTACAGCGCTGAATAAAATATCACAAGATATATGAGTGTGTAAACAGAATGTGGTGAACAGTGAAAGGCAGATATGTTTCCACTGGACATTTACATTTATTCATCATGTAACACTTCTATTAAAAGCAACTTACAATGAAAACTATTTACTGTTTAGAGATCTCTGAGGTGCTGTAGAAATGAATGGTAGGTAATAAAGTAAATCAGAACAGTCACTTCCCAGTGCTGGAGTGCTAAGAGACCTTAGTGTGAACTCAGGTTAATCTCCATGTTTGTGAGAGGACTCTGTGTATGCAAGTCTTTAGCACCGTTTAATAAGCACAAAATAACAACATACACTCTTTCCTTACATAAGGAGATTAATTTGTTCTGTGAAGTCATCGTATTAGGCAAATTCCCGTTGTGACAGAGGTTATTAATTACCATTATTTCTTATAGAAAAATAGTCACCTGACAAAAATACACACACACACACACACACACACACACACACATTTTCAGAACCACTCATCCCATACGGGGTCACGGGGGAACCGGAGCCTACCCGGTAACAGAGGGCGTAAGGCCAGAGGGGCAGGGGACACACCCAGGACGGGACGCCAGTCCGTCGCAAGGCACCCCAAGCGGGACTCGAACCCCAGACCCACCGGAGAGCAGGACTGCGGTCCAACCCACTGCGCCACCGCACCCCCTACCTCCTGACAAAAATATTTCCCCTAAATTTCATTAAAATACCAGGTTCAAGAGTGTTTTTATGCATGGCAGTAATAACAACAATGTATTTTACATTATTATTATTATCATCATCATCATCAATATCTTTTCTTTTTTTTTTTTTTCCCCCCCATCTTAAGTTTTCCCTCCTTTCGAGGAATTTCCTAACGCCTTTTCCCTTTCTTCTCAACATTTTCGGAAAAGTTTTTGCAAATTGGCTCACAGATGCTAATGGCATAAAGAATTAAAGTTTACAAGTTCCCTGCCTGTGTCTTTCACTCTAAAAAGTACCTGCACATTATGCTGTTCGAGGTGTAGTGTGTAATGTTATTAGCATAAGATTAATTGTGCCGTTAACGCTGTTTATACGATTGTATCGTGTCTGTGTCGGGCAGCATAAATCTAAGCGGGAGATCCGGTCCCTCACTATTATCCCTGACCAGTCACCATTTCTGTAAATGGAACGAATTAAAGCTTAAGGGTAACATGCACCTTGAGTCCATCCTGAGTCCTGCTGCCTGAAAGAAGCATTTGTTTCATAATAATCTATGCAACAGTGTTTATAGTTTATAGTACATGTTTATAGTTTATTTTTATAAGGACTTAAAGAATCCAGGTTTGAATCCCACTTTCTGTTGTATTACTTTTTATGAAAGTGGATCTATGATACAGGAATAATTTTCCAGCTCCATCAATGGATAAGTTAGCTGCAGTCATAAAAAAAAGCTTTAACAGCACAAATATCTTCACATTAGCCTAAATAAAGCTTTGATCTCACAATCAAAGAAGGATCATCTAACATTAAAAATTTGTCTGCTGCTCAGAGAAGTATTTCTTTATATCATATTTATGCATTATCACATTATAAAAGTCTAAGTGGATGGGAGTCAGGTGGTCTGTGAAGCATTGGCTTGCTTTGAAAACAAACACAAAACACTGTCTAAACAAAAGTTAAAATAAAAATATTACTACTGTAATGCACTCATTGTAAGGCACTTGTATTTTTCTCTGAGATGCACGTCACTTTGGAGAAAAGCATCTGCTAAATGAAGAAATGTAAAATCTATTGCAATCTATGCCGTGATTCTATGTGAATACAGATGTTCCTCGACTAACGATGGAGTTACGTTCTGATAAACCCATCGTAAGTGGAAAAATCGTTAATCGAAAAAAATACAGTACCGCACCTACTGAACATCATAGCCTAGCCTGGTCTACCTTAAATGTGCTCAGAGCACTTACCATAGTCTATCGCTGGGCAAATTAAGCAGGAGACACACATGAGCGTTTAGTAGACATGATGGGATACGAAAACACAAAATAAAAAAAATGCTTTCATCACAGTATCGGTTGTTTACACTTGCGGTTGTTTACACTCGTTGGCGTGATCACTACAGAGATTGTGAGTGTGGTTGAGTGGATCCTGCAGCTCGCTGCCATCGCCCAGCATCGGGAGAGAGGATCGTACGGCATATCGCAAGTGCGGGAACAGAATGGAATTCAAAATTCTAAGTACTGGTTCTATCGAATGCATATCGCTATCGTACCATCGCAACTTCTAAAAATCGTAAGTTAAACCATCGTAAGTTGAGGAGAATCTGTATATTCAAGTTTAAGTGCAGTAAATGGAGTGTTTCTGTGTATTTTTATGGGCACTTGAGGAGAAGTCCTCAACCTTCATCAGGCTCTTGAAGGGGTCTGCGGCCTAGACAAGGTTAAGAGCCTCTGCTCTTGAGCAAATGACCTTCTGATCAGCTACAGTGCAAATTCTTTACACTGGCAATGTATGAAAAATTCTGCTTTTACTGCAAAGCGCGTTTCTTTTCATTCGTTGTCTAAAGCAATTAAGTTAGGAAGCCTCATGTGTTTGATCGTAATTAATTTTCACGCAGAGATGAAACATCTTTACTGCCGTCTTCAACAGACGCATTGCCTGATCTTCCTTTGTTTGCGAATTTAGAACGCAATGGGAACTCGCAAGATTACTTTCACTCGTTTCTTTGAAAGGAGATTAATCTCTTTTTCCTGTCTTTATCATCAGAAACAGGCACACTTTGTTTACATTCCCATCTGCAGAATAAAAGGGAAACTTCTGATGGCACAGTATTTAAGTGGGTCCTGAAAATGTCTTTTATTGATGCACTGCATTGTCCTCACAGCTTTGAAAAAAAGCCTTGTTATTTTTCATCTACAGTACCACATATGCTTTGGAAACCATTATATTCTAGAGATATTTACATGTTTATATGCTTTGTCTATTGTGTAGACAGAGATGAAAAAATCCAAGATGAGCAGTGAGCAGTAGTGTTTTGGATTGAATAGCGATTTTCAAAAGCTCCTGTACTGTATTCTACAGAGAGAATACATTAAAAATACAAGTGTCTCCTGCAATGCAGGGTACTGAATGCTTTTATTACGAAACACTAAAAAAATCCGTAAATGTTAGAGTATGACACACTTGTTTTATTTTTAACAAATGTGTTCTTCACACAGCGACTGAAAGCTGGTGGGAGAAACCGTCAACTCACCCAAGAACAAAGGACAGAAACTGTCTACCTGACATTTTCAAGTAAAGCATTTACAATTTTTTTTTTTTTTTTTATTTGACACTTTTGGCCAAGGCAGTTTCCAGGCAGTTGTGCACTAAGCTACTTATATTTATTTTACTCAGTGATACAGCTGAGTATATTTTTTCTGGAGCAATTTAGGGTAAGTGCCTTGTTGAAGGGTACTACAGCTGGAGCGGTACTGGATGCTGGGAGCTTCCGATCACAAGGCAATGGCTCTGACCACTGTGCTTCCTGTTTAGAGTCACAGAAATCCAAACCGAACACTCATCAGTCTGGATTTGCCATTTTTACAGCCCGCCGCATCTAGTACAGCTCTGTGACATTTGCTCGGGCGCAATAAACTGAGGCGCTTTTGAAATTATTCATTCAGCCTTTGTGTATATGTACATTAAAATAAATGAATAATTTCAAGCCAGACCTCAAGCCAGTCCATGCACACTATCATAGCAAATTTGCGTTGTGAAATCTTTTTACAAAATGTATTTAATGTATAATTTTGTCAATAATTATATGATTTGTTTTCAGCTGTTAAATTTTTTTTTAATGATATTAAGGATCATTTAAGGGCTTTTCGGGCGAATTTGGAATGGGCTTGAAATGAACGGGAATTCTTTCAAATAAGAAATAATGGAATAAATCACTTCCTTGTCCAGTTTTTCGATATTCCAAACTGACTGTTTCTAAAGGGTCGTCTTTTAAAGTACAACACTCTGACTTTTCCATTTTTCTCACGTGTCTAAAGACAGATGCTATTATCCTGTGGCCTAGCCAGCACATCTAGTCTTTATGCAGCTGGATATTATAGTGGAGTAATTCGGATTCGGTACCATTCTCAAGAGTCCAGAGCTAAGACCTCCTCTGAAACAAAACCCTTCAGGTTATGTTTTTTTTCTTATTTTGTCCTCAACCTCTACACTACCTGCTGCGCTTCATATGTGCTGCTGAAAGCTGAAGTGACCTTTCCAAATTAAGATGTGCATATTAAAATTTTTTATAGTAAGGGTATTGTGGGAGGTTTGTGTATTTGGTTTGCCACTTTGAGTAATTGTTCCTTTTATGATTTCTTTGTTTTTTCTTTTATTTAAACTGAAACTGTGGGGGGGGGGGGCATGGTGGAGGGCTGAATGACCCTGTGCCTCAAACGTATTGCCTTCCTTGGTTTTTCCAGGTTTATCACTAGAAATAAGAGCTTTTAATTAAGCAATTACAGCAAAATGTAATTAATTCCAAGTATGTGACTAATTAGTCTCAAGGTGGTGCACCATCACCAGTATTGGCCTGCTTGTCTTGGCTGGTGGCCAGTAGATGGGAGATAATTTTCTTACATTTGTCACACACCATCTGAAACCACTTGTCCCATACAGGGTCATGGGGAGCCAGAGCCTAACCCAGCAACACAGGGCACAAGGCTGGAGGGGGAGGGGACACACCCAGAACAGGATGCCAGTCCATCGCAAGGCACCCCAAGGGGGACTTGAACCCTAAACCCACTACAGACCAGGACCCAGTCCAACTCACTGCACCACCACACCCTCTGCCTTATGTTTCAGAACTTTGCATATTTCATGCACAAGTTAGAATATGGTCTCTTCAATGGACTCTTCCGCTACATGCTGGTAACCATTCACAGTGAAACATTTGCTGACCTCTCCTGTACCCCCACTTAGAGTAAATAAGTGCAACAAAAACCAGCATGCAGACAAATTAATGAATATAAAAATGAATAATAAATGTAAATGCATGCAAGTGTTTTACAATATTCACTTACATAAATGTGAGATCGAGCTGTGGGCTGTGTCTCTTGTCTCTCTCAGAGATAGAGAAATTAGTGATCTAGTTATTATGTGTGATGCACTTTGTATTGTTTGCTGAGATGAGCGTCACTTTGGAGACAAGTGTCTGCAAAACACACACACACACACATTTTCAGAACCGCTTGTCCCTTACGGGGTCACGGGGAACCGGAGCCTACCCGGCAACACAGGGCGTAAGGCCAGAGGGGGAGGGGACACACCCAGGATGGGACGCCAGTCCGCCGCAAGGCACCCCAAGCGGGACTCGAACCCCAGACCCACTGGAGAGCAGGACTGTGATCCAACCCACTGCGCCACCGCACCCCGTCTGCAAAACAAATAAATGTAAATATAAACGTAAATGTGCACATCTGTGACCAGACAATTTCATTGTACGGTTTTGTTTGCTCAGCCTAAGATTGCAGTGCCTGTTCATGTAGTAAGTCCACATATATCATTTTTAGATTTTGCCAGTCAAGGTTACTGTGTCCAGATACATAGCCCCCATAATGTAAGCAATGGGGAAAATGAAACCTGTAACTGTACCAGAAGGAAAGTTTTTTTTTTCTTTCACAGAGGGAAACAAAGACAGATATTTGAGAGAGAGTCAAAGTCTAGAGGAACTTAGGAAAAGGGTTTATAAACCTGCCAAAATTCATCTGGGTTGTTCCATTATCTATTACAGAGTCCATTTTGGTTTGCACCACGCACATAAACTTCCTTTCATTGCGCACTGTTCAAAACATATTGTGCCGCTTTTCCTTGTTTTTTTTTTTGTTTTAAGAAACTTTAATTTGTTGCTTATATTAAAGATCTTCTGCCACTGACATTTTCCCAGCAGGATATGTCAGAGAAAGAACATGTAAAATATATTAGGCTGGCCTGCTCAACCCCTACATACATGTTTAATGTTTGTAGTGACACTCCGCATCGCTGTTGTAAGGTCACAAAGGGATGAAGGAGTTAATGGTGGCATGAAGTAACCTTCAAAGCCTCTGTGGAGTAAGCGCACACACACTTTCTGAACCACTTGTCCCATACGGGGTTGCAGGGAACCGCAGCCTAACCTGGCAACTCAGGGCGTAAGGCTGGAGGGGGAGGGGACACACCCAGGACGGGACGCCAGTCTACCGCAAGGCACCCCAAGCGGGACTCGAACCCCAGACCCACCAGAGAGCAGGACCCGGTCCAGCCCACTGCGCCACTGCACCCCTGTGCCACTGTGCCCCCCCCACCTTTTTGAGGGAGCAGTTCATATGAATTACATTACTTTTATAATATATATACATTTATTTGATTCGTAGTGTAAACCAAAGTACATCTCACAAGAGACACGGAGTTACGTAGGCAGGCACACAGTTAGATGGTGTCATACTGAAGCAGTTAGGAAAACCCGGGAGAAGAGAGTCCAAAAGAGATGCATTTTGACATTCCTCTTGAATGCTGAGATGGATTCGGCAATTCTGAGGGGCAGAGGGAGCTCATTGCACCACATCAGAACCAAACTGAGATCCTATGGACTTTTTGTTTTGGACATCTCAGGTGTGGAATCACCAAGAATCCATAGATGGATAAGCTCAGCACTCTTGCTGGGGTGTACAGAGTGTTCATGCCCCGTAGGTGACGACAGTGAGGTTATCAGTATACTATTCAAATCTCACTTTGAAGAAAAAACTGAATGGAGACACGAAAGTATGTTATAGATGATAGAGAATGATGCATAGCTGAGGATGGGTGACCGGGGACTGAGAGTGCTGCATATTCTTTGGTAAATCAATAACAGGCTTGGTACCATAAATTCTAAAAACTGCTTAGCAATTTGTGGTGATAAGACTTTGCTGTCTGTGTAGACCATTAAAATTGAAATTACATCACATTCCATCTCACCCATGAACTCAGTGGTGACTCAGGAAGACAGCATGCGTTCACTCCCCTGACCGGTTCCTTCGCTTCTCTCCGGCTGATGTCATTGGACACTGGCCCTGTTCCCATGGCGACAGCCATTTTTTTGTTTGTTTGAATTAGATTCCCTGTGAAGCCGTGGAACTTTCAAAGTTGAACTAAGTTTTGCATGGAAGCAGCAGGGGAAATGAGAGATTATGCCTTAAGTGGATTAAACACCTTTAACGTTTATACAGTATATAGATTGTTATTTCAGTGAAAAGTGTCCTCTAATCACAGAGACTGTATCAGATCAGGTTAACATTACAGTGGTTCGACCAAAAGAATTATCCTCCAAGTTTATTTAAAAGGAGTGGCTCCGTGTTCATGAAGAGCAAGGAATAAATGTAAAATGTCACAATAAAAGAGCAACAAAGGGCACCTTGAGCTTAACTATGTGTGTATTAGCACTCGCCTTGACGTCATTCCTTTAATTTCAGAAGTGAAATACTTTCACCTTAAAACCTTTTGATGATCCGTCTAAATCGAGCAGATTTTTTCCTACTTTGTGTACATTAAAAATGATGGAGCAAACACTTTAAAGCAAATTCCTATTCATATACAGCATGTTTATACACTGTTACACCTCAGATTCTAAAAATCTGAATTAGGCTCAGAAGAACCCAAATCAGCCATGGCAGAAAGTAACCAGTGCAGTCATTGTAGGGGGTCAGATCTCATCATGAACCATAATCATCATAAGTCAAAAGCCTTTCTCTAGCACAACCTGTACACGCAGTCATATTAGGTGTCAGTGTCCTCTATCTGAGCTGGATAATGTGCCAAATTTGACTGTCAGACATATGTTCATACTTATATTTATATATTCATATAGTTCATATTTATATTTTTTAAATATTTTTTATCCCTTGCTCACATACTCTATCTTCTCATCTGTGTCTTGTCACTGTCATTCTGTCTGTGCTGTGGTAGTTCCTGTCACCAAGACAAATTCCTTGTATGTGCGAACATACTTGGCAATAAAGCTCGTTCTGATTCTGATTCTGATTCTGATACCACTGATCCTGCGTGGTTTATTAGAGTAAACTAGAATATTTCCAAGTGGAAAACTATTAGATGTAACATAGTAAAGAAGTATTAATATTAATATATTAATTCATGGGCATTATCAGGGGGGTGCGGTGGCGCAGTGGGTTGGACCGCAGTCCTGCTCTCCGGTGGGTCTGGGGTTCAAGTCCCGCTTGGGGTGCCTTGCGGCGGACTGGCGTCCCGTCCTGGGTGTGTCCCCTTCCTCCTCCGGCCTTACGCCCTGTGTTGCCGGGTAGGCTCCGGTTCCCCGTGACCCCGTATGGGACAAGCGGTTCTGAAAATGTGTGTGTGGGTTCATTATCAGTAGCAGCTTGTCCAATGCACGTTGATGGTGAGCAAATGAAAATTCCATTCTTGCATCAGAAATGTTTGCAAACAAGTGGCATTTGGGAAACTGTCAAGCTCCAAAGTTAATATGTTTACCATGTTAATTGAATGCCTGTTGCCTTAAAATGCTATTGAAATTGATTATCTTTTCTTTTCCTATCAATAGGATTAATTGCTGCGTTTGTTAAGAAATTTAATTATGCTGTAATTCTAATTAATAGGGTAAACAATGGGGGCAGTGGGGTTTACAGAAAGTCTATTACAGCAGTCCTCAATCCACTCTTTATGCTCTGAGAATCATTTTCTTTGCAGCTCCATTGAGCCATTCACTGGAGTTTTCAGCCCCACACAATAGTTCCACTTGTTTTAACATTTTCCAAGAATGCATTGTAAAATATTGCTGACATTATTGCTTCGTTGTTTGCCGAGACTTTCTCCACATTCACTTATGCTTTCATTCATCTCTGTGGCTTTGGAAGTTTACTAGAGCATTTCAGGGTATGTATCTCGTTCAAGGACAGAATGGACCAAATCCCTCATGGGACTTGGATGGTCAGCCAGCGAGTTATATGGCTGCATCCTTAACCACTGTTTAATGTGTTGCCCTTTCCTGCTACCAGTGATTTCCGGTGACTCTGTATCTATGCGGTATTACTCCTTGGGGGAGCAGTCTTTTGGTGGGTTGAGGTCAGCTGGTTTGGACATCTGACTCAAACATTGTCATGCAGCACCATGCATTCAGTTCTGACCTGTGTGGGGTTCAGCCCAGTCTGGAGGGGAGCGGAGGTCAGCCTCTAGTATCATGATGGATTAAACTCGGCATCAAATCAAGCCTTTCATTTACTCCCCCCATCCCTCCTCCATCTTCATTTCCAAAGGCTAAGGCAGAGGGATTTTCATTAGCAGATGTGAGAGTGCAAAACAAGTGTTGATTCTGTAAACCTTTGGGTGTGCTGGAGCTTGTGGAGGAGTTTGGGATGGTGAGAAGGTGGAAAATTTTGCGAAAATGGCTCCCTGGGTCACGGCAAATACTCTTTGTGATTATAGATGGATACCCTCGGGACGAGATGATTTACAAGTGGAGGAAGAATTCAGTGGAAGCAGCAGACCAGAAATCCTGGCGACTCTATCAGTTTGACTTCATGGGATTGCGAAACACGACTGACATTGTGAAAACTACTGCAGGTAATAAGGGCCCGGGTCCATTTATCACCGCAACAAACTGTACTTTTGTAAAAGCGTGTTAATAATCATTGTTATTGCGATTGCTATAATAATGGTTATTAGAAAATACAAGCGTGCTGACATTCTATTTAAATACCACAGAAATGTCACCTGTCATTGAAAGACTAGGACTTGGTATTAAGTTGCATTTTGCACAACTGTATTCTGATGTGTTTTGCAGTGAAAAGCTTGTATCAAAAACAGATGTGTTTATGCATTTGTCTCCTGTAACTCTAAAATGCCCAAACAAGCAAGGAAAGAAAGATAGAAAGATATTTAACATAATCTGACTGAACATTAAGGTTAATCCTGATTTGAGGAAATGGCATTTTCAGCTGTTGAAAATGAGTTGTAGTGGCAATTTATCATGTGAAAAAATATATGGAATTCTGCACTTAGTAGCTCAGGTTTTTACTGAGAGTAATTTTGAGGTTATGAAGTGGCATGATGGGGTAGTATCTTCACCTTACAAATCAAGCACTGCGGAGACATCCAGAGGTCCAGTGGATTAGTCATGCTAAACTGCTCTTGGACTGTGGGGTATCAGTCTGTCTGGTATTATTGCAACATCATAACAGAGGTATACCTCATTAGCTATCTTATATTAATTGAAGTACAGAACTACAGTTTTGTTCGCCCTAAAAAGTCAACAAAGCAGGAAAACACTTGCACTATTCCTGATAATGGGAATACCTGGAGTTGTAGTTTAGGGTAGAATGAAAATACTTTTATATACATTGAACGTGTTGGAGAATATGTCACTAGCCAGTAAAACAGTTTAATTATATACAGTTTTAGGATATTAAGTAAGTTTTGCAGCAGCCTAATTCGGTTTTTATCCAGTTGTGCTATTAGAAAGATGTTCTGTCAGCAATTATTATGCAATCATTTACATGAATATACAGCAAAAGAAGTGAAACACATACAAGTACGAGTAATGAAGAACTTGGTAAACAAAATGTGCTATTCCAATTTTATTATTATAAATGTCAGTCTAGTTGTGTGATCTACAATCTTAATTTAAGTATGGCAGAAGTTACGAAATGAAATTCCAACAAAATGGGGATAAAAATTGCTATTTAGCCAGAAGGACTTTCTAAAATGATTTATGATGAAAAATGCTGAAATAATGCTTGGTTAAATTAAATATGAAAAGATATTCAGATAGAAATTTACTCTGACTGTAAGTAACAGCTTAATCTGCAGATAGTGCACAACTCAGATACATGTGAAAATCCAGCTGAATACATTATGAAAGCAGCAAAAAGGACCACGGCTGGTACTGAGCTGTGTATTTTTCATGGTTGAACATACTGTAGAACACAAAGTGCAACTTTTCTGGAAGAGTGATTAAATAACAGAAAGCTAGAAATTATATAGAGCCTTGCTAAAACTCAACGTAAGTCACAAACATGTGAAAAGAAAACAAGGATATCTGATGAACAGTTTCAATGCATGTTAGACATGGATAAACAAATGAAACTGCAAACATCATAACCATTATTTGTTCGGTGAAATCATGTAGACAAATTCCTGTTGTTCAAGGAACAAATTACCATCTTTTGGAAAAAAATAATTGCTTCCTGGACAGAAAATATGACACCTAAAATTAATTAGAATACCAAAATGATGGCATAACAGAAGAAGTTATAATAAAAGAAAGAAGTTTTACATATATTATATTAAATAGAATAAAAGAAGTATTACATATATTAATTCAGCTGATACTTTTCTCCAAAGCAACTTACCCATTTATACAGCTGCGTAATTTTATTAGAGCAATTTAAGGTACATACCTTACTCAAGGGTACTGTAGCTGGGATCAAAACTGTAACCTTTGGTTTCCAAAGCAGCAGCAGCTCTAACCACTATGCTACTAGCTATCCCCAAAGAGGTTTGTCCCAAAAATACCAAACATTAATTCATAGCATAAAATCCATCCTTTATCAACATCTAATGCAGGTCTGCAGAGGTCCAGAGTCCGTCCTGAAAACATAGAGTGCAAGGCAGGCTACACCGTAGACAAACGTACTGTGTTCGTTTGGCTTGCAAACGTTTACGATATTAAGAAATACAGTTCAGAAAAGCACGGCCTATTGTGTGTTACTCTCTGCATTCAGAGACTTTGCTGATTGAGATGCATAGCATCACAAACCGATGTTTGAACCCTCAGCCTGCTATAGAGCCCTTCATCAAGGTACTTTCCCTGAAGATCTCCACAAAAATGACCCCCTTAATAATTGTAACTCGCTTTCGGGAAAACCGTCAGCTAAAGGAATCGATGATTAAAATAATAGTGTTGAATGCAGTATTTACATTGTGATATTTGTCCTTTCGAAGGATGTAGACTTTTGAGCATGTCAGTGTGATGAGAAGCAGCAAGTAGGAAGTATATGTTTTATATCAAGGAAACACATAGTAGTAGGCGATGAATAAAATACCTGTGTTTTTTAATGTAGTAAAGGTAAAATAAAACTTTTATATTTTAGAGTGGCATAAGACTCACTGGTTTAGAATGATTGTTGAATAATGAATAAATGTTAAATGAATGGTCCTCTTTGTCATCAGTAAGAGCTAAAAAAGAAAAAAAATTGAGCTGAGGGGTGAAAGAGTTTGTGTCTTTGCAAAATGGCAGGTAGAATTCATCCTTAGTTTAAAAAAAAAGCTTTAATAAGAACCAAAGCTTAAATAGCACAATAGAATGGAGTTAGACTCTGATGTCTTTGTCAGTTTGATGTTTCTGAGTCCATCCTTGGACTTCTGAAGAACCTTCTGGAATTTCCTCTTACCTTTCAGCTTTACTGGTCCTCACAAGGAAGGGTTATGTCAGTTCTGATAGTGTAGGGATTACAGTTTCTGTGTTTGGCTCCTAAGGTTGCTGGTTCAAATCTCACCTACTGCTGTAATACCCTTGAGCAAGGTACTTATCCTGAACTGCTCCAGTAAAATTACCCAGTTATATAAATGGGTGAATAATTATCAGTTGCTTAACATTGTAAGTTGCTTTAGAGAAAAGTGTTAAATAAATGCAACTCCACCACAACACTTTCCACCATTGCTGACAAAGTGCTGCTGGTAATATGAGCTGTTAAAAAAAGAGTAATGGGACCTCATCTCTGAGGCAAAGCGCTATCTGTTTAATCTTGATTTGCTTCGGCCGCATCGCCATACCCCTTGCTGCTATCGCGGCATGTGAGGGACATCTGCCAGCTGGTGACTGGACAAGTGAATCTCCTTATGCCAGATTAATTGCTTTGTGGGTTTTCAAACCACCACGGACCACAAAATAGCTTCATTTGGATGGGTCTCAGCATGTATCCTCACTCTTTGGATTTCACTGGCATGGGAAGGTTTGCAAGAATAGGGATATGTGGCCGGGAGATTGTATTCCTAGTCAGGAGCATAGGGATCACATGAGCTATTTCTGAAGAAAGTATTTATGAAGACAAGGACAGGCAAGATTTTTTTTTTTCCAGATTTCTAACCTCCCTGGGAAACACATTATGGATGTTTAAGTACAAGGCAATAAAACAAAACACAGCAAAGCCACACAGAGGTCATCGAAAAAAAAAAAATTTTGGATTCACTGTTGGTTTATAAGTAGGGGGTGCGGTGGCGCGGTGGGTTGGACCGCAGTCCTACTCTCCGGTGGGTCTGGGGTTCGAGTCCCGCTTGGGGTGCCTTGCGATGGACTGGCGTCCCGTCCTGGGTGTGTCCCCTCCCCCTCCGGCCTTACGCCCTGTGTTACCGGGTAGGCTCCGGTTCCCCGTGACCCTGTATGGGACAAGCGGTTCTGAAAATGTGTGTGTGTGTGTGTGTGTTGGTTTATAGCTTCCTCTCAAATGTAAAGGTGTTAGTGAGCTACTCTGCTTTGGGGAGAATTTTTTTATGTGTCAGCTGTTGATTATCAGTTGTACCCATTCAGTCTATCCGAATAGAGCTTAGTTTTGCCTTGGGGAGCTGGTGCTCTGCAGCCCACACTGGGCTTGGTTTTGTTTTTGGTTTTGTCCTTAGAAAGGATGACTGGAAATGATTTTACGGCATATACTGGGGACCAAAAAGGCCTGCATGGATAGGTATATTTCACATATATCCATCATCTCAAGTTGGGGTGGTGATGCAAAAGCTGAGCCTTTGGACAGAGCTCTTGGTTCACCACTCAGTATACACTTCCAGTTTTGCCTGTGCCCATGAGCTTTGGATAATGACCAGATGAAAGAGATTGTGGATAAAAGCAGCCAAAATGAGGTTATTCCACAGGATTGTTTGGCTCACTATCCATGACAGGGTGAGGACGACAGGGCCCCTTGAGAGCCTTGGATCAAGCAAAGTCAGTTGAGGTGTTTAGAGCATGTCGTACGAATGTCCCCTGGTAAATATTTGCTGCTGGGACTATTCCAGCAGGAGACTACAGGGCAGACCCAGAACACTTTGGAGAGATTATATCTCTCATCTGGCTTGGGAATGCCTGGGGATCTCCCAGGAGAACCCAGAGGCTGTTGCTGAGGGAGTAAAGGTTTGGGTTTGCCTGCTCAGCCTGCTGCCACCACAACCCTCTCCAGGAAAAGCAGGAGGAAACTGACTGACTGACTGACTGGTTACTGGTTTAGGCATTTGCAATGACTTGTAATTTTCAGTACAGCTGCCAAAGTTTAAGCAAAGATATCCACTAATGTAATAAGGTACAGATTTGCTAAATAGTATTAATTTATCTGAGAGGTTCTTAGCTCATAGCTGAGAACCCCAGCTCTTCTGTTCATTTATTACATCCTACTACAAGCATAAACATATGTCATAGTACTGAGACTTTGGTGAAAAACACACACACACACACACACACACACACACATTTTCAGAACCGCTTGTCCCTTACGGGGTCACGGGGAACCGGAGCCTACCCGGCAACACAGGGCGTAAGGCCGGAGGGGGAAGGGGACACACCCAGGACGGGACACCAGTCCGTCGCAAGGCACCCCAAGCGGGACTCGAACCCCAGACCCACCGGAGAGCAGGACTGCGGTCCAACCCACTGCGCCACCGCACCCCCATTGGTGAAAAACAGAAAGGTGTATTAATAAAGCTCAAGTACATGTGGTTGCATGGGATGCCCAGCAAGAGGACCGTCAACTTGTTTCAAGCTGAGGACCATCAAGGAAAACAATTATTTAAAAGAATTTGTTTCAAGGTGACGGGGGGTGCTGTGGCGCAGTGGGTTAGACTGGGTCCTGCTCTCTGGTGGGTCTGGGGTTTGAGTCCCGCTTGGGGTGCCTTACGGCAGACTAGCATCCCGTCCTGGGTGTGTCCCCTCCCCCTCCGGCCTTACGCCCTGCATTACCGGGTAGGCTCCGGTTCCCCGTGACCCCGTATGGGACAAGTGGTTCTGAAAATGTGTGTTTCAAGGTGTTGTCTGTTTTGAAATGAACCGGTACTTATAGCAATACCAACATAAAGAAGCGACAGTGACCATCCCAAGGCAACCCAAAAATTAACCACGAATATCTTTCTCTAAAGGAAAAAAAAGGTATTATTTACATAATTATTTACCTAATTACATTTCTTTATGTTTCTGAACACATTATTCCTCACTGATGATTTTTGAACTGTAGTAGTTTGTATTGATGGGTTTGAACACTGTTGTTTGCACTTTTGTTTTTCCCAGTTTTATACATGAAGACTGAATGCAAAAAAATATAATCCATAAATAAAACGTAAAGGAAACATCATAGCAGTGGACTCTTGACCCTCTGGAGTTTGATTGGTTTCCTTGCTGTGCACTTGACCCTTTAAGTCAGGAGATAAAACCTCTTGCTATGATGAGGTGAAGCCTTCGAACCCAGGTCAAACAAGATGTATGGTGGTCCAAACTTTTTGTCTCTTGAACTTTCCTAGGAGACTATGTGGTGATGACGGTGTACTTTGATCTAAGCAGAAGAATGGGCTACTTCACCATCCAGACCTACATCCCCTGCATTCTCACTGTGGTCTTGTCCTGGGTCTCCTTCTGGATCAAGAAAGATGCCACTCCAGCCAGAACTGCTCTAGGTAAGTCTGTGAGGACTTACGTTAGAAAGATGGAGAGGTCTCTTAAAAATATTTCTTGTTTCTGTGATCATACTGTACTGGAGAGCAGCTTAACCCAAAGTGCTGAACAGGAGAGATACACTTTCTTTATATGATTTTCCATGATGAAATTTAGCATTTAGTTTCTGAATTCTCGTTCATCTTTTAGTTCATAAACGCTTTGCTCAATTTTTTTTTTTTCTGCATTTTACTTTAGTTTGTTATTGTCATTGTCACTTACCAAACCTGTTTCTCATTTTGTTTACTTAATTTATTTATTTTGTCTTTATGCTTCTTTTTTAATCACATCGTCTCTGTGCAGTCTCATGGAACGTGTGGGTGAAGGTAATTGCTTTCGGTTCTTTTTTTTCATCATTTTATGAGCTTTTGTGTTGTTTCTGTTGGTTGTTTTCCATCATTTAATCTCAGTGGAATCTTCTGGAATTTATGTGATTTGGTTGTTATCTTCACATTTTGGCAAGCTGAGGGAATGGAACTGGCCATATACTATCGACTCCAATTCGCTGTTCACTCTAGAAACATAAACCAGTCTCGGCTCCCGCTGGCAATAAGTATCATACCACTATGAATGCATACAGTATTTCTTAAAAAGGCAAAGATGTGAATGGTTTTATATGCTATTTTAAATTACATAAAGCATAGAACTGAAATGAAAATGAAATGCTGTTTGGACCGTGTTTAGGTTAATCCTTGAATTACAATAGTTTTGCATATTTTATTCTCTGAGTCTTCCATCATTTCCTGCAATGTGTGTATTTTTCCCCAGTTCCTTATTTTCAAAGTATTACTCTTTTTAAATTTTTTTATAGACTAATTTTTTCAAATAAGCATATAACTTGTAGGAAACTCCAGCCCAAATCTGTACCCTGACATGGGTTTGATTAGTATTTAGGTGTAAGATTGGAAAAAAGGAAAAAGACCATCATCTTTGGTACCAGCTTTAGAGTAACACATACATACTTGATACTACAGAAGCTCCTTGATTTCCGATGGTTGAATTTACTATTTTTCAACTTTACGATGGTGCGATAGCAATACGCATTCAGTAGAAACCATACTTCATATTTTGAATTTTGATTGTTTTCCTAAGCAAACGATATGCGGTGCAATTCTCTCTCGCAATGCTGGGTAGCCACAGCAATACGCATCTCCCAGTCTGCCATGCAGAGCTGTGTACTGGGTGTATTAAATGCATTTTTCAGCTTACGAAATTTTCAACTTGCAGTGGGTTTCGTGGAACGTAACAGCATCGTGAGTCGGGCACCATCTGTATAAACCGCTCACAGAGACTTTATTTACAGACCACAAGGCATTCAGTGTGAGGAATTTTCGAGGACATTTCACATCAAGACTTTAGAATGATGGTAGAACGTAACCATCAGTTCAACCATTGAACAAACAGAGCAAATTCTGTTTTGTCACAGAGATGGTAGCTTCCAGGGGACAAAGGTGGGTGGAATGGTAATATTTGCTCAGACAAAGGAACTCATTATGTGTGTAACACAAGGAGAAAGGAAAACTGATATTCTCTTTTCACACGCCACTTTTAATCAACTCGGTGCACAGAGGAAAAGACGAGATAAGAGGGCACCGGGTGAGGTAACAGGTAAAATGTCAACACACATGGTGCCGATGGGTGAGGGAGGGAGGTGACTGTCACAGCCAGCGATGGACCCTGTGTCGGCTCACTTCTAAGGGACACTGACATTCCAGGAAACTCCTTTGGAGTCTTAATGGCTACCGGTGTGGAATTTGCTATAAGGAGCAGGCTGCGGGCCTCTTGATAGTCCTCCCATATGAGATTACTGGTCCATTCCCCACATCCAAATAAGGCAGGGTAGAGAGGTGGTTAGAGCTCTTGCCTTTGGCCCCAACGAATGCTGGTTTGAATCTCACATCCAGCTGTAGTACTCTTGAGCAACGTACTTACCCTGAAAAATACTCAAATACAAGTTACCCATCAATGAGTAAATAATTGTAGGTATCTTAACATTGTGAACTGATTTGGAGAAATGCATCAGTTACTTGAATAACTGGAAGAGTGATAAGCAGTGTATCATCATTTTGTTTCCTGACATTCCATGTGTCACACATTTTTCCCACCCGTGTCAGGGATGCAGTTGATTGGCTGAGATTTATGTTACAAAAAGGGATTTGTGATTTATCCTTTTTTTGTCCTATTCTTTTTCGAAATGTTTGTATTTTCTCAGAAATTCTTGCCTTGACAGCCTCAAGCCCATGGAATTTTTGTTGAAATACTTTCGTAACTGCCACTCTCTCAGCCAGAGGCAGGCAAACAGGTGAAGGTATTCTCTGCTCCCGACAATTCCAAAGGAGCGAACTGAGTGTGAAACACTCTCCTGAAATAGATGTGCCCCCCCTTGTTTCCATGGAAACAGCCAGGAAACAGCATTTTGTTCTGCCCTCCCTCCCTTCAAGAGCCCTCGCGGAGACGTCGGTGAAGCCGCACGCATGTCATGAAGGCCGTGTGGCAGCAACTGGGATTTTCACTTTGCACCGTTTTTCAATAACAAATGCTGGGATTCTGAAAAAAAGTTCTGTGATAATAGAAATGAACTAGAAACTTGAAAAGAAGTGAAGCACAGGTTATCTGCAGAACTTCTGTTCTGTCTGGTGTGGTGAATGTAACTGCAAATTATTTTGTCATGACTATTTCTCTGTCTACTAGTTCTGAGATTTTTTTTCTCCTCATCTTTAATATGTTCATGAAACACACTGGGATAGCTGGTAGTGTAGTGGTTAGAGCTGCTTCCTTTACACCCATAGGTCACAGGTTTGATCTCCGGCTGCAATACCCTTGATCAACATATTTACCCTAGATTTTTCCAGTAAAATTACCCAGCAGTAAAACTGTAAATACCTTGACAGTAGAAGTTGCTTTGAAGAAAAGTGTCAAGTAAATTTGATTGACTATTAATTTTCTTGTTTCAGTTCTACTGTGCTTAACTAAATTTGTAATCTTTTGGGTATATACTCTAAAAGCTTTACTGTATGGAAAAGCTGTAGCTTTTAGACCCTTTTTGGATTCTATTATTGCCATACATTCATCGTTCTACTTCAACTACAGTCATTTCTGAGACACTCACACTCAGGTTTTGAGAATTCAAATTTACAAGGAATTTCATTAAATACCTCTAGTTGGGTTTGCAAGGCATTTTTTCTCATTTATGAGGACAGCAGCTGAGCGGGCTCTTCTTCACGTTTACAGTTTGGATCATGCAGCATTGAGTTTTCAACCTCCAACCAAATTAGCCCTTGTTTGTGAGTTTCACCTGTTATAATATCAGTAATCATGGCCCCATTTGGACTATTCAAATGATGTCAGTTTGTTTGGTGAGCACAAAACCATTTGCATTGCTTTCTTTGATTTGTCTTTACCGTTCTGTTTGGTTTTTTGTATTAAAGGTTGAATTAAAGCAAACACTGAGTATGAAATATGTTTATCTCTTTTGCAAGCATTTAAGTGTATAATATGTATGAGTTACGAAAAAGCTGAACATGCTCAGGTAGACAGCCACACAGTATTATAGAGGAATTAATAAAGGGAAACTGCCTTGTTATGTTATGATAATTCATGTTAACCGTTGAAATAATTATATCCACTTTAATGGGATTTGGTTGACATTTAAGGATAAGTGGGTGTCAATTTTGTTTTGTCTGCAAAGCATAACATTTTTCAGTTTTGAAACAAGTGGTCATCACATCTTTTATCTATGAGAATTCAAGAAGGTTTTTCTTGAACAAGCTACCCTTGTAAGGAGTGAAAGACGATGTAGCATGAATTTATGTTGCATGATGCAGTATGGAGTATCTTGACCATCTGATGGTGTTTTAATTTCCAGGTATAACAACTGTGCTCACCATGACCACGCTCAGCACGGTAGCCCGGACGTCTCTGCCTAGGGTGTCTTACGTCACAGCCATGGACCTCTTTGTGACCGTATGCTTCTTGTTTGTGTTTGCGGCCCTGATGGAATATGCCACCCTCAATTACTACTCGTACAGTGTCCGCAAGCCAGCCTGCAGCAAGACTAAAAGATCGGTGAGGACTGCGCTTTTGGTGCACGTCACACATATCTTTGGACAGGAAGCAAGATGTTGCCATACCAGCAATTTTATATAATCACAAAACCACAATAGTGGTTGAACGCTTTTTGTTCACAATAGGTATTTCCAGTACAGACGGTCCCCGATTTACGATGAGGTTACGTTCTGATAAATCCATCGTAAATTGAAAATATCATAAGTCAAAAATGCATTTAATACACCTAACCTACCAAACATCATCGCTTCTTATCCTTTAAGATAATCGAGACTGTCAATTGCAAAAGTCCAAGTTCACGTGCAATGGCCATTATGGGTTTTCAACCTTCATGCTGGGCAATTATCTTGAGTTTCTCCTCAAGAGTAATTGCCTTCCTCATCTTCTCACCAGTAGCAGGAGATGCAGATGGGCATTTTGTAGACATGATGGATGCACAAAATACAACGTAGATACAGACTGGGAGATGCAGATCACTACCCAGCTGCCCAGCGTCACAAGAGAGTATCGTACCACATATCACTTGCCTGGAAAAAAAATCTAAATTCAAAATTCGAAGTAGTTTTTACTGAATGTGTATCGCTATCACACCATCATAAAGTTGAAAAATTGTAAGTCGGACTGTCATAACTCGGGGACCGTCTGTATTTAGTTTACCACTTAGTGTAGTTGTGAAACGGTACGTTGAAAAGATGGATTACATTCCACATTAAATGTGTAACATTCTTCTGCAGGCAAAGCAGGGAAGGAATATATTTTGTACTTTGTAACGTTAAGGTGAATTCAAGTGCAGCTGGGCGACTTTGCTTCAGCAAACCTGCAGCGTATGTCCATTGTTCCATTTAGGTATTGCTACGGTTCCTGAGTTCCTTTCATCGCAATTGCAAGACTGACTCTTTTCAAATGTAAACACTTGTGCATGGAGATTTCATTCAAAATGAAAGGGGATGGGGGGGCATTTTGGCATTGCTTAGTTCAATTAAAACAAAAGTAGATTATCCGTCTTAATGGATTATTACTGCTATCAAGAGGATCAAAATCAGAAGCTTTTCAAAGAATGAGAGTGGAGAAGATGCTGTCCTCTGGCTAATCTCATCTGATAGGAGCACAGTTAGATTTGGAGTTCTGTCGGCTTCAAAGGCGCCCAGTCCTATTTTACGGCTTTAACCTGTTCATAACTGTTCACATCCTATGTGCAAACAAGAGTGGAAGCTGTAGCATAGAGCAGGAAAGCAGCTTTCACTATTCACTTCTCGAATTTCTTGTATATATCCTTAGCGAACGGTTTTATCTCAATTGATTTACAGAACAATGTTACAGTTTCAGTTTGTATTTAGTTTATTTATGCAAGTGAGTCTTTTATTTTACTGATGCAACTCATATTAAATAAGAGGGGCACTTCTTGGGACTGAAAACGATACCCTTGACATCAGAAACCCAGGCCCTGAGTCAACTGCAATCTAGCTAGATGTTTACGAGATTCGTGTTTGTAGTATGCTTACAGTTCCCTTAGCACACGGGTCAATAAGTTCAAGTTCAGCTCACTAATTCGAGAGACCACTCCCTTATGCCAAATGTGTTTTTCCCTCACAGCGCAACTTAGCTATATTATTATCCTCTGATATAACCCCACTAGTTTTCCTGTTTATTATAGTTGTCGCTCCTCATTGGTCCACTGAAGCTGTCATATATCCTACCCTTTCAGAACTACTCTGTGCTGGACGTGGGCCCACCCCCGACTGTCATCACTCTGAACAACTCCATGTACTGGCAGGAGTTTGAGGAGGCGTGTGTCTACGAGTGCCTGGATGGCAAGGACTGCCAGAGCTTCTTCTGCTGCTACGAGGAGTGTAAGGGCGGGGCCTGGAGACGGGGGCGAGTCCACATAGATATTCTAGAACTGGACGCTTACTCCCGCGTCTTCTTCCCCACATCATTCCTGCTGTTCAACGTTGTCTACTGGGTGGGATATCTCTACCTTTAATGAACTGCCGTTCCATGGAGAACTTTGGCTTTGGGCCATTCCTTAACAAGGGTGTTACATGGAGGAAAGACTGAAAGGGGGAATAACGATACACATTTGTTGATAACACCAATGGTACTTAAAAACGCTTTGCTACAAAGACTTTGGTAGAGTTATATCTTGTACTTATTTATCACAGGGTTTGGCATACAAACACTCACACCTTAACTACTGCTTGTCCTTTGGAACCTGATTAGGTAAAGATCAGGTTTCTTGTACTTGAGGTTATTGTGAGCAGGTAATTGTTTCCTGGTGGTTCATCACCAGAAATATCTGCCTTGTACTTCGGTACCAGGAAAATCCATACTCATAAAAAAGCCTGCCATTCACATAATCCAGCTCACAAGAAGGTATAATATTCATCTTTGATAGAGATGATGCCTTGACATCCACTTTCTCCTGAATTCAGCAACATAACTCCTGCCCATATTTCCTTAGCGGATATCAGATTTGTTATTGCACTACAGTGTGACACAAACCATCTTTATATGAAGATCAGTCAAAACTGGCATGTCGGTCGAGATAAGGACATCTCAGACCACCCACAGTGCCTTGATCAAGATGGATAGACGTCTGCTTTGTGGAACTTTTAAATGGAGCAGAGGCCAGTTTTGGCTGATCAGCCCAGCCATTCGCGGTGATGTCCTTGCTGTTTCCTCATCTTCACCCTTAATTACATCTCACCGTCCACCAAATTATTTATCTATAGAATAACCCTTAAACTACACAGCACAGTTGCTGTGAGAAACCAGGGAAAATGCCCCAGGACTTGGAAAATTCATTTGGTTCTGCTTTGCAACTTAGAAAAAAAGCACATTGCATTTTTGGCATTATTATATTAGTAGTGTGTATGTTATTTACAAATACCCACATACATTTAGATTTGCACTTTTCCAATAAACCCATTTAAATTGTTAGCGAGTTACAGCAAAATAGTTAAATCAGTAAAAATGGCAATTAAACTAATTAATTGCATGGTACAGTTAGGAATTTAAATCAAGCATTAAATTATATGTCATACACCTCATTTTGAATGTAATATTGGGTTATCAACGTTTTGTTAGATATTTTTCATCACTGCATTCATGGAAGATCCAATCAGTCCACTGAGTGATCCCAGTACTTTACTCTTTACCAGAGTTAGGTAAAAAAAAAAAAAAGAAAAGACCGCATGGCTTTTGAAGGTAACTATTAATTAAAAATTACTAAATGGCTGACACTTGCAAACCTATATGATCTCCCATTCTATCTAGACACGAACATCAGTTAATCAACAGATAGAACTCATAATATGCAGATCCTGTGGTTTTCATAGGAAATGATTTCACACTTCTGTTTTAAAGCTACAAATACTGGCTATTACAAGTTTCACCAAACTGGAAACACAAGCACAAAAGTAATAATTTATTTCCAAAACTAAACTCACAGTCAACATTGTTGCAATTTTTTTTTTTTCTCAACAAACAGACACATGAACTGTAAAAAAGACAGGCATCACCTTCTGAATAGGAGAGCTCTCCTGACCTAAGGCTACTGATGTGAAGTTGGGGTGCCACTGCCTGAGTTTTGCCACACGGTCTGACCATTACTTTAATTTGACAGTAAGTCCAGCTTTATAGATTAAAAAGGTGCTACTTGTTGTCACAAACATTCATCCTCTGCCCACTTAGATGGCAGAGTTTATGACCATTAAATCTCTTCAAACAAATTCCCCACTTCCCACACAGCTCCTACTGTCCCTGTCATGTGTTTGGTAACAACACAGTACTTTGTGTACAATATTCCCTTCTGACACTGATAATGAAGATGGAGACAACTGCAGTATATGTTCTAATGTCTTGCAGTTGTCTTTAAATGGAACTATGAGCAGCAAATTCTATTAAGATATAAGTTCCTCAAAAGTTTTGACCCACTAAAGGCTTTATTCAAAATGAAATCAGTGCTTTTTTGTAGCAGTCTTTATATTTAGTATTATGAAATCAACTTAAATTATGGATTTTTAGTTATATTTTGCTAATCCTACATGCCATAGTGCTCGTAGATATTTAAAAAAACAACAGTACCATAATTTATGAGCTTAGGCTGCACCGAAATCACTGTCAACAATGTAATTCCCTCCTCCCATCGCTTCAGATTTGTCACTTTCGCAGCTTCATAGCTGTGTTTATTTGAGGTCTCCTTTCTCGTCCTGTGGGCTCAAAATGTTTATTTAATAACGAATTACAGGAAGTGTCCAGTGAGTTTATGTATGTTGTCTCAAAGATCGTTGTGCACTTTCCCTCCGCAAAAGGCCTTCAGTTTATCACCCTTACTGCGTAGATAATCCTTCTTTAGCTTATCAATACTTTCTCCTTTTCAAATGCTCTTTTGTCACTTCCTGAAAGGCGATACTATATTACCCTGCTTTCGTGTTCGCCAACAACTGTTGAAGCAGACCGTACCGTGGTGACCTTCTCGAGGTTTATTTGCTGCTTTGTGAAATTTGCTGTACGACGCATGTAATGACTTGGGACCTAAGAGGTTGTGCTACTGGGTGGTGGTGGCACTCATAGTAAGGAACGAGTTAGCACTTCCCAGCATGGGCCTTTACTGTCTCAGTGTGTGTCTCTCTGTGTTTCCTGAGGTGGTTTAAGGTCAACCTAATCTGAAATGTCATTACTTCACCAATTTCATAGCAGCAATTTTACCAGCTCCTGAATTCCACCCAGTCAGGCAGCTTGGCTGGATGTCCAAAAGTGTCAAGTGCTCCTAAAGACGGAGCAGGACAACAGTGTAATAGTCACCACTCTAATTTCCAGCTAAAACACATGGTGACCCCCATGGGTACAACAATGAATGAGATCAGCAGAGATAAATTAAGTGCATTCTTATGGAGTTCATTTCAATGAGCTACAGGAATTAAGTGTCATTTAGAGATGAATAAATCACTGAACCACATAATTCTCTCGAAACAAAGGCATTTGATGAGTTTTGGATAAACTGTCTAGTGTTCAGCTGCTGTGTAAATTGAATTGTTAGCGAGTGTGAGAAGGTTGCCGGCAAGTTAAGATTTGCATAAATGTGGTTGTTTTTCAAAGCACTGGAAACCAAGTATATTGAGAGTAATGCTTTTTTATGGCAAAGCAGGACATACTAGAAGTTAGATACTAACAACCTTTAAGGTCAGATGAGCTGGGCAATGTAATCCATTTCATGTATTTTAATTAAAATCTTTTGGTGGAATATGAATCTTCTATAAATATTTGTTAGCTTTGAACTGTAGTTTTTTTAAAAAATTAACAGGTATGTTTGGAGGTATTTGTGTGTTTTTTTTTCAAAATTCTGAGAATTTTTGGGACACTTTAACTGACACCATAACTCAGCCCAGCTGGTAAGATAAAGCAATGGTCATATGGCTACTACTCCTAGCAATTGGAATATTAACACTAAAATTTAATTAATAGTCAAAGAATAGCAGCATTAGTCCATTTTTAGGGCAAATGCCATGGTTGTAATCAATCAAGAATTGATAAAAATTTTCAGTTATTAATGGTAACAAGGATTGTGTTAATTCTAAGAGATGCAGTTCAAAAAACAGAGAACAATACCAAAGAAATTCATAAAAATCCATTATACATATTCACCATTCAAGAAGGAGATATTTAATGAAATTTTTTAAATAGGAATTGTTTTTTTGCTGTGAAAAAGCCTGTAGCTGCTCTATACTGTATGTGATTATTCTAATTGACCTTGTGTATCTAGCATTTTTGCTAGTCATTTAAAAACTTCATAGAAACGCAAAATGAGAATTTAGCCTAAGAACTGGAATCCATGTTTCTAGTTCTTCTGTTGAAAGGCTTCTGGAGAGCTAAATTGCTATTTTCTGTTTTCAGTTAAAATATGACACAATTGGGGAATTAAGCCAAAAGTATACAGATGCTCCTTGACTAACGTTGGAGTTATGTTTCGATAAACCCATCGTAAGTGGAAAAATCATAAATCAAAAAGAATACAGTACCGCACCTACCGAAGATCATAGCCTAGCCTGGCCTACCTTAAACATGCTCAGAACACTTACCGTAGCCAACCGCTGGGCAAATTTAAGTTGGAGACACACATGGGCATTTAGTAGACATGATGGGATGAGACAACACAAAATAAAAAAACGGTTTCAACACTCTATCGGTTGTTTACAATTGCAGTTGTTTACACTTGTTGGCGTGATCAATACAGAGACTGCGAGAGTGGTTGAGTGGATGCTGCGGCTCGTTGCCATCGCCCAGCATCGGGAGAGAGTATCATACAGCATATCACAAGCACGGGAACAGATCAAAATTCAAAATTTGAAGTAGGGATTCTACCGAATGCATAGCGCGATAATACCATTGTAACTTCAAAAAATCGTAAGTTAAACCATCGTAAGTAGAGGAGCATCTGTATATGGAGTGAGCAGCGAGATAGAGAGAATGAGACATGTTCACATTCTTTAAGACAAAAGCATATTCACATTCCTTAAGCATAAATACAGGACTCCTGTTACATGCACATTTATTTAGATTATATTGTTTTCTGTAAGAAAAAGCATTCAATCTAGGTCATACCCTTTATGTCTTAGAACCTTCATTTTACTGCCTTTGATTTTACCTGGGAAGTGTAAGACAAGGGCTGTACTGAATAAAGCACATCTCTAATGTTTATCAATTTTGTGGTAAAATCCTGAACAAAAAGGTAACTTATACAGTACATAAAAATGTTAAACTACCGTCCAACTATTTTGCTTATCAGACTGCCCACGAGTTTAACGACATATGCACAACAAATTAAATTATCACCAGTGTGTCATTAGAGTTTGAACGATATCTATCATTTTTTCCTAAAAGTGTGTGTATACACAAGTTATGAGTTAGCTGTTCTTTTTAAAAGATACTGTGCTGTATTGTAAGTAGGGTTGTTTCTGCAGTGTTACATCTTTAATTCAAAAGAGAGTGTGATCTTTGGACTGTCCACAATTCATTTATATTTCCCATTCCATTTTCATAAAGTATATGTTATTATTTTATATTGGAGATGTACATTTTAGAAGTTATAACAGAGTACATTTTTTCTGTATATCATTGCAATCGTAATTTTGCACTTTATAAGTGTCTTAGTTAAATGTACCTACAATAAATGAAACTATTTTATAAGTGGGATTAAGGTGAACCAGTTTTGTTATATTAAACATGGAAATAAATGTTTTTACCTATGTGTATGCTTTTAGATCTATTAAAGACAACTTTGTTTCTGTAGCATTGACTTTTCAGTGATAAGAATGCTGCAAGAATGTTTTTGCATTCAGAAACTGTACAGGTGGTCCCCGATTTACAATGGGGTTATATTTCATGAAACCCATTGGAAGTCGAAAATATTATAAGTCGAAAATGCATTTAATACACCTAATACACACCTGTGTGTGACAGACTGGGAGATGCGGATCACTGCCGTTGCCCAGCATCGCGAGAGCATATTGCATCGCATATCACTTGCCCGGGAAAAAAATCAAAATTCAGCACTCAAAGTATGGTTTCTACTGAATGTCTATCGTTGAAAAAATCATAAGTTGAGCCATTGTAAATCAGGGACCACCTGTAGTTTTAAAGAAAAGAATCTAACACTGAACAACCAGTATGGCAACAGGTATACCGTACATCATGCAACAACAATTTGTACTATTGTAATAAAATTAAAGTTTCTCTGTTTCTTTTGGCCGCTGTTTCTGGGGAGAGCTGCGGTGACAGCAAGGTTATCAGGTATGCTCAGCCCTTTCTTTCCCCAGCAACAGTCTCCAGCTCCTCCTGTGGGATCACTTTGTGTTCCTAGGCCAACTGAGGTATGTTGACATGTCTGTCCAACATGTCCTGGCTCTTCACCAGGGTTTCATCTCAGTGGGATGTGCCTTGTGTAGCTCCAGTGGGAGCCGTCCACTCAGCATTCTTACAACATGCTGGAATCACCTCAACTGACTCCTCTCAATCCAGGAGAGACTCTACTCTTAGACTCTGTCAGATTACTGAGCTCCTCAGCCTGTCGTGGAGAGTTTGCCCAGTGATCCTGTGAAGAAACCTCATTTTGGCAGCTTATATGCACAATCTTGTCTTTCAGTTCTTAACGAATGCTCATGTGAGCACGGTGAAAAAGACTGAGTGGTAAACTGGAACCTTTGCTCAAAGCCTCAGCTCCCTCTTCAGAACCACAGATCAGTATAATGCTTGCATAACTGCTGATGGTTCCTCATCCTTTGGCCTTTTCAAACCAGCATAGAAACTTCAGAAACAGTGATGGGTTTTAATCCGCCCACAGATATCATTAAAAGAAGGTGTTCAGGTTCAGGAGTTCCTCAAAGTGTTCCTTCCACTGCTTGAGCATCTTCCCTGGAGTGGTTAGTACTTCCCCACCCTAGCTTATCAGAGCCTGGTTCACAGAAAGGTCTTTCCTTTCTGAGGTGCTGATTGGCTAGCAAGAATAACCTTGAGGCCACCAGACTGTCTGTTTCCATGGCCTCTCCAAACTCCTCTCATACCCAAGCTTTTTTCCATTTTGACTCAATGTCTTAGGCCTCACTCAGAACAAATAAATTCTCTAAGAGGTAGGAGTTGAATTGATCTCACACTGAGCTGTCCTCCAGCCATTCCCAGAAAACTGTTACAGAACATTTGGGTCTCCTCGGCTGTCTGACTGGGACTTCATATGCTAAATTCAGCACATTGCTCTGCATCTCTCTTCAGCCTAGTGAGCAGAACATATGACCTTCAGCTGGATGAAGCAATCACAAAATCAGTTTTGGCCCGTGGTGCTCTGGTACCAGGTACACTTCTGAGTTTCCTTGTGTTTGAACATGACAGTTGTTATGGACAGTAGCACAGACAATCAAACAACTATTCATTCCTTGGGTTCAGATCTTGCAAACTGTTGCTCCCAGTCTCTCTAGGCATGTTCATTATTCCCAGTGTAAGATTGAAGTCCCCAAGCCAGACTATAAACTAAGACAGCACCTTCTCAAGTTCATTCTTGACCTTCTTTAAAAAGACTGAATATACTCATAACATTTACTTAGTGAATATACACACAAGCATAAGTCAGTTTTCCTCTCTGTGACTCACATCTCCACTGAGGCAACCAACAGGGAGGAACTTCACCTGCACATCCTTCAGCTAAGGACTTGCGAGTATCCCCTCACCCACCTGAGTCCTTTCATAAGGCAGAAATCCAAAGTAGTGGAGCGACCCATCCCAATCAATATATTTTTTTCCAGGGCCCACACTATGCATTGAGAAGGAACTGATAATATTGAGCCAGTACTTTTCCATAGTCAGTTTCTATTGCAAGGGTCGAGTCTGCCCAGGAACATGCCTGTCATACTTGCCACTTAGCTGGCATTGGACCTGAGCACCAGGCAGGTGTTGAGCTCACAAGATGAAATTATAGTTAAATACCAAAATAAAAGTATGTTGTACCAAATAAAATCCTTCACCTGTATTCAGTACTGATACATTTCACAGATGTTTTGTGCCCCAAATCTATCCACATAATGGCTTCTAATGCTAGCAGCCTGCTGTCATCCAGGAAGCCATCAATTTCTTGATTTATGGATGGGGACAGCTGGTAGTGTAGTGGTTAGAGCTGCTGCCTTTGGATCCACAGGTTTGATCCCCACCTCTGGCTGTAGTACCCTTGAGGAATGTACTTACCTTAAATTGCACCAGTAAAATTACCCACCTGTATAAATGAGTAAGTAATTGTAACCTTAACACTATAAGTTGCTTTGGAGAAAAGTGCCAGGTAAATGAATAAGAACTGCAGTAAATATTGCTTAGGAAAAGTAGAGAGAACTGTTGCCATTGTCTATATCAAAAGTATATCACCAAACCATCTGGTAAAGGATCATTATTGTGGGTATTTATCTAGGTGCACTGATGATGCTCAATCTTGATCCAAATCCAAGTTTGACTCTTGTTGGTAATCCAATGAAAGATGGAATATACAAGCAGTGGACATGAAGAGGAAAAGTAGGTTAATTGGATTGATGACTGCTGAAGACAAAAGTTGGAGATGAATCTGGAGAACATCTCAAAACTGAGCTCCCCCAGAATGACTAATGTATTGGATACTGTTCCACTTCACTTGCTTCGGTTTAATTGGAGAGAAAACAATTATTCTGATGAACCCCCTACAACCAGCAATCTCCTTTAAGTGTTTTAATGATGTTGGGCCTTAGACTTCAGTTTTCAATATTTATACTTTCATGGGATTTTCAAAAAAGGCAAATAGAAGAATCTAAGTACAAATCCATTTGGTGGCATCTGATTTATTAGAAACCAAGAGTGAAGGTGGAGAAGGTCTGCTTTATTTAGCATTCATTTTGAGACTTCATGCTCAGAAGATTAGATATGCTTCACAATGGTCCCAAATGCCTCACAAAATCAAAGATGCTTCAGTGCACCTATGCTTCCAAGGGAACATCCTCATGTGTAATGTTTGGCGAGTGAAAAATATTTCCTTTTGTTCTTTTTCTTGTCACTGGCATTTTCTGGAAAACAAAGTAGGTAATGGTAATCATAAGCATATACCACAATGATTTTTAGCAACTAAACAGCTTGTTAAACTACAATATCATGATGTAGGTTCCATTGTGTGTTTCCATTATGAAATGAAAGGGGTGTATAGCCTCTCGGACCTGGAGATGACCCTTTAAATTGAATTCAGTTTTTTCAAGTAAAGAAACATTTATTGCAGAAACTGAGAACTGTATGATTTTTTTCTTTATTAATCAAAATATAACAATTTACTGATCATTGAGTAATCTTTGAAACTTTTGTTTATATTTGGATAATTAAATATTAATTATTGTATTAATGTATTAGAGTTCAACATTTCGGTTGACTCTTTGCTAGAATTTTTGACAAAGAAATTACTTGTCCCAAAAATATATTTAACATAAAAATAAACAAAATAAAGTGGCATGTAGACCCTCTATTTCATCGTTGATGGGAATTATTTTATAGAAAAACGTACTTCTGTCCTACTTATTCCAGTGATGTGTTTCACACACACACACACACATTTTCAGAACCGCTTGTCCCTTACGGGGTCACGGGGAACCGGAGCCTACCCGGCAACACAGGGCGTAAGGCCGGAGGGGGAAGGGGACACACCCAGGACGGGACGCCAGTCCGTCGCAAGGCACCCCAAGCGGGACTCGAACCCCAGACCCACCGGAGAGCAGGACTGCGGTCCAACCCACTGCGCCACCGCACCCCCTGATGTGTTTCAAATGACACCCAATTCTTACAATTTGAGTCTGCTTGCTTTCTGGCACTATTGAAAAAAGGTACTAATCCACTAAATTTTTTGCACATCAATATCTAAAATACATCAAAAATTGCCCATGTAACAGTACAGAACAAGCTTTTTAATATCAGCTCTCTATGAAGTTATCATTCCCCTTGAAGGGAGAGGTGAGTAGTTAATGTTCAACGATGTATCGCAGTGCAACAACGAGTTGTGAATATTGGGATCAGAGCTCCCTTGCAAGCCAACTAATTGTACGCAAAGTGCTTTAAATGGGCCAGTACTGGCTACATTCTTAAAAGTAACCCACACCTACATCGCCATCAGCCGAGGAACAATCAAGCACAAATCGACCCACATATAATTTCTCCCCTCATAGGACAGCGGACTAATTGCAGTCAATCATTTTGGTGATTGTAACTACAGGTCTAGTTGTTTTCAGTCGTATTAATTGTGCATTTCTAAGGCAGTAATGGCTGCTATGGTTGCCATGGAAACTAAAGTAATCTGGCAGGTAATGAAATGAGACCGGAATGTAATGGGTAATTAGAATCTGTGGTTTCTGACACATTGTAAAAAGCATTTTACATCCATTTTGGTTTTGTTTATTGTTTTTTTTTCCTCGCTTTCTGAAAACAAGGGATCTGGTACGTACGGCTGTATTTTCAGCTATTGTGTTACAATGCATTCCTTCTTAAGGAAAATCACTTTGAAAAGGCAGATGTTTGTGTACGTGTGAAGATAATTGCAGTTAGTCCAGCATTAATCATTCCATTGATCTGTTCACCTGGAGTTTACACATATGTACCCAAATCCATTTATGTACTTTGCACAATTTCCAAAAAAAAAAAAAATACAGTAAACAAAGCAGCTCACTTTGAGAGCAATTACTTTAGTAGTAACAGAATCTTTTATTTAATAATTATAACACTGGCAGTAAGTTATGTAATGATTTGCAACTAATAATGAGAATATTTCTCGAGGTCATACCTGCTTTAACGATTTCAGTATGTGTACGACGCCAACGGAGCCGTTCTGTCCATGACAAGGCAGGAAACGTCCACCGCAGGTGCACAAACAAGTGAAAGCACGGCAGATGCAGGGTTTCTCTGCTGCACGAGATTTCAGTGCTTGTAGGGGATTCTTTTCTCTCTTCAGCAAAGGGAACGCTGACACATTAAAGGGTATTTGTGGAAGGGCTTTTGCAGAAGCCTTGGTGGCAAAGGGTAGTAGGTAAAAGTTATAAGATTCTGCCATTTGAAACAGACTTGTTTGTGTTGTTAGAGGAAGCTCTTTTGCATTCCAAGCAAAAGAGACTCTGTAAATATTGTGAATTGGACAGCTGAAGTGCCTTTGGACTATTTTGCAGATCAAACGTCAGTTTGTAGTCACGTGATGAAGAATTAAGCAGTTGACCTAGGGCACGGATCGGTCTCTCGCTGCTCCAGTACTGCTGCGAGTGGGCAGAAATGTCTAACGGATAAATCCCACGACTCATACTTCAGCTGCCATCCTCTCTCCAAACAGATTACTTCATTATCCAAGCTAATAGTGACACCTCGTTGCTTAAATTTCGCATTAAGGGATTTTTATCTCGGAACAACGGATGCATTCCTTGTTCTGCGCGAATCTCCATAATGCCTCGTATAGGACGCAGTCTTGCTTAAATCCATTTGGCTTACGTATCAGAGTGTCTGCTTAAATCCCAAACTCCAGAGTGACTCACTTACAAGCTCTGCAACACATCACTTTGTCTATGAGTCAAATTCCCAAAGCTTTGACTGAGACGGGATTACATTTTAATCCTAAAATTATGTGCATTTTATATAAAGGAGTAAATTTTTTAAAAAGACAAGTTAATTGTTAAATAGACAAATGACTTAATCTTCTCTCATCTTATGTAACTACTTTGAGCCAAATGGCAAAAACATTTACCCCTCAATGTTTTTCTTTCCTTCCAGTTTTTTATGAAGTGTTGTATATTGTTGTTATAACGTTGACATGCAGGTCAATAAATCAGTTTCTGGAAATAAACAATGGCATTTCCTAATTCATTTAATATCACACCAGGATTGACAAAAGTAAAATCCTTACCTTGAGATGTCATACAACATGGATTGGAAATACAAAGGTGCATAGTTGTTGTACAACGGTATTCTACAGGTCCAGACTGCCTCCTTCACAGGTGTCAAACTCCTTTCATAGCACAGGCCAAATAGGAATCATGGCATCTCCTGTGCATCTCGTCCTGGGCGTGTCCCCTCTCCCTCCAGCCGTGCGCCCTGCGTTGTCGGGTTAGGCTCCGGTTCACCACGGCCCTGCTCGGGACAAGCAGTTTCGGACATTGTGTGTGTATGTGTGATAGTATGCTGACAAATATTGTCCCTTTGTTAGTCCACACATTTGCAGATATCCAAATGTTGAGAAAGTGATTTCAGGGAAGGGCAGGTCTCCTTTGAAAGAAATCAATACTATACAATTAATAGTTATTCACCAGTCTTCCTACGGGCCGCGTAAAAACCTTCCACAAGGGTCTCCTTCATTCGGTGGACTTAGGACCCGGCAGTGTCCCAGATTTCATGTACATAAAATGTACTGCCGTAAATTAAAGATTGCAGACACCTTCTTCTGTTTTACAAGAAGGTCAGATTGGTCAGAGCTTATAGGAGTTCATACTTGTATAAAATGTTAAGAAATGGCCTCCTAGTGCCACCCTACAACACAAGTGCTATATCCCCTGGCATCTAGGGGGTGACTAGAGTGTAACATCGGGTGAGTGGTGTCGAGTGGTAACAAGGGACCAACAAAATCACCCTTACAAGAAGGAAGTGCTAAGTGCAGATTCTTTTTAATGTGCTAATTGGTGCAGATATTGAGGTGACTTGAAAATATTTACAGAAAACAGACACTTTCCAGGAGAGAAAGGAACTAAGATGGTACCAAAACAAAGAACTTAGGATAACCAAACTAAACCATCTCAAGTTAGTAGACTCTAGGTATGAAACAAAACAAATTAAAAGGTTCTTCAGTGTCTGTGATACCCTAACTCACCTACTCTAGCTACCAAAAGTACAGAGGGTGGCACCAGCCTTTTCCCTACTGTGTCTCAGCAGGCTGTTGAAACGTATGTGTTAGATATGTAGGTCACATGTCATGCTTACCTGTCCTCTTTCCCCCCAAGCCAAAACCGCAAAGTCAATAAACAACTAATCATCACAATAAACCAAAGAATTAATGATTGAACAAATTCATAGGGGAATAAGGTCAATGAACGAAAACACAAGTTTGAGGTTCAAATTGCAAATGATGGGGTTTTTAAGATGGTGGAGCCTGGAGGTGATTGGTCCAAATGAAGGAAGTGACAACAGGACTGATGATGATGGACAGGGATGACAACCAATGGTAGACAATGGACCTGTACAAGAAGCAAAAACACACAATCCAAGAAAAGAATAACAAAACAAACGGAACGCTTGTACAGGGATGTAACAAGTCAATGACGTAGAAAAAATATTCAAAAGAATATGGCACCAAACCCCATCACTGAACAAGAAGTGATGAGTGAAGCAACTACCTCAGGGGCAGTAAGATTACTACCTTTACATTTATCTGACGCTTTTCTCCAAAGCAACTTACAGTGTTAAGGTTACAATTATTTATCCATTATACAGCTGGGTAATTTTACTAGAGCATTTTTAGGGTAAGTTCCTTGCTCAAGGGTACTAAAGCTGGAGGTGGGGATCAAATCCGCGACCTTTAGAGCCAAGGGCAGCAGTGCTAACCACTACACTACCAGCTGTCTCGTTCATTAAATTTAATATTAAATTAAAAATAATTTTAATATAATCTCACACACTGACTGAAACCACTTGTCCCAAGCGGCCCGGCAACACAGGGCATGAGGCCAGAGGGGGAGGGGACACACCCAGGATGGGACGCCAGTCCTCTGCAAGGCACCCCAAGCAGGACTCAAACCCCAGACCCACCAGAGAGCAGGCACAGGACAAACCGGCTGTGCCACCGCACCCCCTTTTAAAATTAAATTAAATAAACAGACTAAATACTGGGTTCTGTGGTTAATGTTTCTTTCTGAACATAACTAATCAATTTCTCTTTCAGGTTATATAATTTCAAGTAAAAGTGATTGCTAAGTAGGCAAATAACAATCAAATAAAGCATCAAGGGAATATTGTTAATGCTTTGATGATAGTCATGTGTACTGTTTCAACAGAAAATTGTGGATCATTGTTTTTTTTTTTTCGTTTTTCACCCTTAATGTTTAGATGCACAGATTTCAGACATTCTCCTCATCCAGCCTTTCCGAAGTCACCTTTCACGCCATGAGCAGCGCTATCTGTTTATGGCTTCAAGCAGCAATAAAAGTTCAACTTAATAACAAGGTTGAGTCAACACTTTGGAAGTGCATTAGCTGGCTTTTTCGTGTGTATGCGAAAGGTCACATCTATAAATGAATATGAGATGTGACCGCAGGGGCCACATTCATACAATGTTTACACTGTTTTCTCGGGCCAGCGCAAAGGCAGCCCAAACAGGGATTTCCGAGGTAACTGATTTCCAGTGATGCTCCGCAACACATGCAAGTGAAATCACACGTAAAGATGTGATGCTTGCAGTTTACACGTCCCAGTGTGCTTCGTTGCAGTAATCCTTTTGCTCATCGCTTCAGGAAGAGGGCACTTTGAATTAGATTTGAAATAGAATAAAATCTAATTCAACTACCACTGAATCTGCATATATTTCTTAACAATGTTTTCCCCCATGCAATATGCATAGATTTAAGGTATTATCATTTAGACAAACAGACAGTCCCCAATTTACGATGGGGTTACGTTCCAATAAACCCATTGTAAGTCGAAAATATCGTAAGTCAAAAATGCATTTACTACACCTACCGAACATCATCGAATCGTATCCTTTAAGATGGTCGAGATCGTCGATTGCGAAAGTCCAAGTTCACGTGCAATGGCCATTACAGGTTTGAGGCCTTCGTGCTGGACAATTATCTTGGGTTTCTCCTCAAGAGTAAATGCCTTCCTCTTCTTACCAGTAGCAGGAGATACAGATGGGCTTTTCACACAGATGGGAGATGCAGATCGCTGCCGCTGCCCAGCTGCCCAGCATCGCGAGAGAGTATCGTACCTCATATCGCTCGCCCGGGAAAAAATCAAAAGTCAATATTCGAAGTACAGTTTCTCCTGAATGTGTATCGCTATTGTACCATCAAAAAGTCGAAAAAATCATAAGGCAGACCATCGTAACTCGGGGACCGTCTGTACACATATGTACCAATGGGACACTGTCTAAAGTATAACAGAAACTCTATTCTGGGATCTTTTTTTAAGTATCCACCCTTTGCTCCTCTTATATAAGCATTTAATTGGCATTTCAAAACATCTGCAAAATTAACAGTTCATAAATTCTTACAGAATTGATTTTAGGTTTAATTGCTTTTGGTTCTCTGTCGAGACCTTTATTTATTAATTTCATTCTAGAGGCTAAGAGCCACACTCTAATTCCACACGGATTAGTGAAAGAGGCTTAAATGTGAGATTTTTAAGCACAGGAACAGATCCAAAGCAACACTGTAAAACAATGTATCCGTTTTTTATGCAGTGATATCGATAGAATGTTATGTGCTTCAAATCCTGGTACAACATGAGGCGTGAAGGTGATTTACCATCTAATTCTGTGGCAAATATTTTCCATGACATGGTGACATCATGGTGACATTTACAGTCTGCCATTAACTTCACAGCACAAAGATGCTTTATGATGGACTAAAATTTGTTGCCACAATGTTCCCAATGTTTTATAGTACAATTCAAATGTTATTTTCTGAAAATCACCTTATAATAGCTGAAGTTAGGACTCGGCAGCTAATTTAATTACATGGACCATAGTAACTATAAAATAACTATTTGTGTTAAACGATGATGATGACCTTTGCGACGCACCAGGAACCTATTGGTAGGATGGAAGAAGTACCACTGGCCAAAATTTTATGAAGCAATTTGAAATCATGTGTAATCATTGTATTACACAAACACATTTACTCTTACATTTATTCATCTAGCAGACACTTTTCCCCAAAGAAAGGCACATATCAGAGAAAAACAGAATGAGAGCACTGCATCTTTGGAATGAGTAATTTGGATGCAGACATGTTGTTCTATAACACAGTCCCTTTGTCACATTCCATATTATGGACTAGTGTATATCACATGAGTAACTGTATAAAGGTTTATGGGTGACATGACATGTGGCACAGTGAGTAGTGCTGCTGTCTCACAGTGTCTGGGTGGTGTGATAGGATTGGGCTTCAATCCCTGGTCAGTCTGTGTGGAGTTTGCATGTTCTCTCCCTGTCTGTGGGTTTCCTGTGGGTGCTCTGGTTCCCTCCCATAGTCCACAGACATGCTGATCAAGTTCACTCATAGTGTGTGAGTGACAGAGAGAGTGTGTTCCACTGATGTATGGATGAGTGACCCAGTGTAAGTAGTGTATCTAGCAGTGTAAGTCACCACGTTGAATAAGGTGTGTGGGCTTATAACACTACATAGAGTTCATTGGAAGTTGCTTTGGAGAAAGGTGTCTTCTAAAGAAATCTAGGTTTACCCATTATTCAACAAATTGTGATTTAAAAAATTATTAAATATTTATATGTTTATCAGTCGGGGGTGCGGTGGCGCAGTGGGTTGGACCGCAGTCCTACTCTCCGGTGGGTCTGGGGTTCGAGTCCCGCTTGGGGTGCCTTGCGGCGGACTGGCGTCCCGTCCTGGGTGTGTCCCCTTCCCCCTCCGGCCTAACGCCCTGTGTTGCCGGGTTGGCTCCGGTTCCCCGTGACCCCGTCAGGGACAAGCGGTTCTGAAAATGTGTGTGTGTATATGTTTATCAGGCACTTAAGAGATCCGGGGAGAAGTATGTCCGAAGAGATGAGAGACCCTTCTTAAATCTGGAGAACAGATTTAGCAGTTCGGAATGAGTCATACCACCAGTTTGGAGTCAAAATTGAAAACCTTTATGCTTCTGACTTTGGACCTTTTGCATGTCAGGCAGAAGTGGAGGAGCATAGCAGTCTGGCTGGGGTGTAGCGAGTGGTCAGGTCTTGTAAACATCAGGGAGCAGACCCATTGATGGTTTTGCAGGCCATGCAAAACTTGAACACAATTGCCACTTTGAAAGCTTTTCCTTACTGTTTTTTGCTCTTCAAACCAATACGTTCTTCTACTGCACATCAGTGCCAGGCTTCTTCAAGCAGCGGTAATAACTTGAAAGATCAATCCAGAGATGAAAAAAAGGTGATCGTTCACGTTTATTTATTTATTTACTTATTTTTGTGTTTGTTTTCCCTCCAGTGAAGTGCACATTTCAGAAAGATGATTCGGCGAGACCTTGTAGCAGAGGTGAGGCTGGAGATAAAGGGTAGCTCTTTGGAGGAAGGTGAAGGCCAGGAAATGACCAGCAATCGGCCGAGATGTTTTGCCATCTTTTTTCTGGGATGTCAAAATATGTGTGGCACATACATTTGTGCCAAAGGAGGGGTGGTTACAGTTCCACCGTGGCCAAGGCTCACACATCAGCTGTCCACCTGAGCAGGGGGCTTTCGCAGTGGAATGACTCCGCCAGTTCTGTCAATTAATTATTAATTACCAAACTCTATTTATCTCCAGGGGGTGCGGTGGCGCAGTGGGTTGGACCGCAGTCCTGCTCTCCGGTGGGTCTGGGGTTCAAGTCCCGCTTGGGGTGCCTTGTGGCAGACTGGCGTCCTGTCCTGGGTGTGTCCCCTTCCCCCTCCGGCCTTACGCCCTGTGTTGCCGGGTAGGCTCCGGTTCCCCGTGACCCCGTATGGGACAAGCGGTTCTGAAAATGTGTGTGTGTGTGTGTATTTATCTCCAAAAATGATACTGCCGCAATTCCTCTCAGTGGCCGTCCCTGCGAGATGCACTGGGTTTCTCATCCATCTGAAGTTGCACAAAGCATGAGTAGACCCAGTGAGCGAAACATTTATGCCTGCTCATTTCGATATGAGACGCATGTTATGAATGATTTATGTGAATCCATAAGCCAAGCAAAAAAAAAAAAAAAAAAAATTACCTGGAACCATTTAAAAGATGCATTAAATATACACTTGAGGAAGAACTTTTACAAGAACTAACGCACACACACACTTGAGTATATATGATATGGAGGACTTGAGACACTCACTTTAATGTAATAAATGATTCCTAAAAGAGCTTCTATACTGCTGTGACATCCCCTAAATGTTTTTTCTTCAACATTTACCAACTTTATGGTTATGGTTTTCTCAGGCATAGGGTTAGCAATACGTGTAAAAAAAGCACAAACACATAATTAAGGACAGTCATCCATTTGGAGATGAGCTGGGACATGAAAGAAGACCTTGATTATGGGACAGTCGGTGCAGCGGTCAGTGAGAAGGCAGTCAAACCCAAAGCGGTGCTTCTTTTATCTGCTCTTCCCCTATAACAAGCTCTCACTTCATTGGGAAATATTTGCATTTTAACGAGCACACCAAGAGCGAATGTCTCCTAATGCACTCTGCCTTGGACTTTGTTTTAACACGAGAGATCAATACAGCAGACATTAGACAGCCCGGCACTCGTTCTGCATGTTAATTACCTGGACAAGAGCGAGGAGTGTTGACGAACCCATAGGAGAAGATATCAAGTGACCCTCTCTAATGTGTTGTTTAACAGCACGTCAAATACTTAACAACAATTTGCGTCCTGCCATAACACCATGCATCCTAGAATTAATTTCGGTGCTATATTATTGTCAGAAAATGAACATCTCGTCTCGTCGGTGCCACCAAGTCAAACCTGACCCACAGCAATCGCTCACATGGTTCTCATGGCAAGGAAGGAACAGAAGTGGGTAGCCAGGTCCTTTGTCCAGAAAATGAACATAGATAGATAGATAGATAGATAGATAGATAGATAGACAGACAGATAGATAGATGGCCAGTGTTCAAACTTTTTGAACTACACAAATTTATTTTGGTAAATTCCATGAAAGCAGTACAGGCAGCTCTGATTGTACAGGCAGCCAATCTGAGAAAATTTTAACTGTGACATCAATGTTTGGAAGGGTTTATTGCTGTCAGAGAGTAGCCGGTGGACTAAAGCAGTGTTTTTAAGCAATCGGTCTGCCAACAAGCGCCTGTCCGTAACAGCACTTTTTGCAGCCTTTGGGGGACTGATGAAAAATGAATGTCTGCTTTTTCAGAACAGAACATAATGCACATAAACCTCATATTTCTCCACAAAGCAAAAATCCACAAATAACCTGTAACTGCAAAGCAAGGTATAGTGTATTTACTGCTCCAACTGGGCTGAACAGAGCTTATTATTAGTAAGAACAGCAAAGGGTGACATTAATACAAATATTTATGTTGGGCTGAGGAAAAAAGTTTACCCTCTAAATATATCGCAGTATGCTATATTTATTAATTTCCATGTCATTTATTATAGTAATTTCCTTTTTTTGCCAATTAAATAAATGCCTGTACTGTTGTATATGGTTGAAATGATAATAAAGCCTCTCTTGACTCTTGACTCTAAATGAATGTTCTGAATGAATTGTGAGAAATATTGGAAAAGTCCATTGGGGGCTTGAGGTATATAAAGCCTCCTTGGGATGAGATTCATGTTTTTGGTGGTTGCTGAAACCGATTTGTTCTGGTTTTTGGTTCTGCTTTGTTTCATGCTCACACTGTAAATATCCTCACACTGGTACAGTATGTATTTGCTGAAATATAGGCCAAAATACATTTTGGTGTTAGGTCAGTGTACTTAAGAACGGTTATTTAGCTGACTTCTTTGTGCAAGGTAACTTAGATAATTAAATTTACCCTTTACACGGCAAGGTATTCATGCTGTATGGACACTATTACAAGAGCAGGGGTTTGAAATCTAAAGCAATAATTTATGATAACTTCACGAAAAATCACAAACTTTGAGAGTTTTTCCCCAGCATTTACATCACATTTATTTAGCAGACACTTTTCTTCAAAGCAATTTCCGATCAACTCAATTTAGTGTTATCAGCCCACACACCTTATTCACCAAGGTGATTTACACTGCTACGTACACTACTTACACTGGGTCACTCATCCATTTATCAGTGGAGCACACTTTCACTCACACACTATGTGGAACCTGAAGAGCATATCTTTGGACTGTGGAAGGAAACCCAGACAGACATGGGGAGAACATGCAAATTCCACACAGACTGAGCAGGGATTGAACCCACAACCTCTCGCACCACCTAGGTGCATTAAGACAACAGTGCTACTCACTGTACCACCATGTCACCCCATAAGATGCACAGTGACATGTTCAGATATGAATGTATATCTGCATTGACCAAACCTATGTCCTCTTGCACCACCCAGGCACTGTGAGACAGCAGTGCTACTTGCTGTGTTACTGTGCTGCCCAGCAGGGCTTAATGTCTTCTTGCTGCAACTCCTGCCGTAGACCACATCCCTCCTGGACCATTGGTATTACATCTGACATCTCATGTGGAAGTCCTACATGTTTTACTGGCACTAACACAGAACTACTAAAAGGTGACAAGAGCCCTGCTAACAGACAGAGATTAATGAATTTTTTAAGGAATTTTGCATAGAAAATAGCCCAAAAATTATTAATCAGAAAGGCAGGGGTGGGAGCAGCGTAGAAGCAGAGAACCTGCTACTGAAGTAATTGCACTCACCGCATAAAATGAAATGAGATTTGATTTTTGATGGCAGAAAATTGGATGTCTTAATCTTGGCTCTAAAAAATAAGTACAGTTGTAATCACAATTGATTGGTTAGTAGGGAATTAATTACTTTGGAAGAAAAGCTTTCCAGCTGCAAGTATACGATTTCAAAAGGAGAAGTTACAAATATTAATATGTAGCAGTGTTGCGTCTGAAGGGATTATATTGTTTGTTGTAACTATTGTAACCTGTGAAAATCTGCCGCTACTAGTTAAGCTGCTGGCAAAGACATGAATAGACAGCACTGCACACAATACAAGGGTCAACTAAGGCACATGTGAAATACATAACACAGTATTTTACCTTTAAATTACAACCTGCTACTGGTTCCCCAGTGATGGCTGTTTTATAGTGATCTTACTCTCGACTGGAGTACCTGCCCATTTTATTAGACAAAAGCACCTCTTACCAAATAAACAGATGTAAAACATCAGTAATAGCAATAAGTGAACTCCTTCAATAGATTTATTCATCTAGCAGATGCTTTTGTCCAAAGCAACTCATAATGAACTCTATGTAGTGTTATCAACCCACACATCTTATTCACTGAGGTGACTTACACTGCATCACTCATCCATATATCAATGGAACACACACAATGGGTGAACCTGAACAGCAAGTTATTAGACTGTGGAAGAAACTCATGCAAAGCACGCAAACTCCACACAGACTGAGCAGGGACTGAACCCACATCCTCTTGCACCAACTAGATACTATAAGACAGCAGCACTACTCACTGCGCCACCATGCCACCCAATGCTGATGGCCATCTTCAGATATGAATGTATATCCACATTGCTAACACTAAAATGTGCACAAAGCGACAAAGTACTCAGCTCTACTCACTTGTAGAAGATCAAAATACCCTTGCATTGAAAAACAGGTAATGAGTCTGGTTCGTTTGAGGCTGGTCTCTAAGAAGGAGTTCTTAAAAACTGGAATGGAATCAACAGAAGAGCTGGGATACATTATTTCCCTTCGCAGAGACATTTATTTCTCTTCTCTTCTTTAGTAATGTGTATATTGTACATTGTATATATTGTCACCAGACTTACTTGTGTACTGCACTCTCCTGTATTTACACTCGTCTGTTTGTAATACACTGTACCAGTATACAGCATGTTCTACGTGGCACGGAGGTCCAAAGAGAAACAAAATTTCATTCTCCTATATGTCTAACTCACCTATAGGTGGAATGACAATAAAGTTGACTTTTATTTCATATTAGTTACAGACTGTATAATAAAGCATTCAGTAATCTGCAAGTGTAGTGGTTAGCACTGCTAACTTTGGACACAAATGTTGCAGATCTGATCCCCACCTCCAGTTGTAGTACCCTTGAGTAAAGTATGTACCCTAAATTGCTCCAGTAAAATTACCCAGCTGTATAAATGGTTAAATAATAGTAATCTCGACACTGTGAGTTACACGGGAGAAAAGTGTTAGCTAAATGTAAAACACATGCAGTTGTTTTTTCAGTGATAAAACAGAGCGTTGGGGTTAGATGTTTGTGGACAGGGTTAGGGGTTAGGGTTTTTTGTGTAATGAAACACGTGTAAATGTTTTTGTAGCTATAAAATGGAGTGTTAGAAGGTTCACTCTTAAAAAGCTTCTCAAGGTCATTTTTAAAGATAAAAATAAGCTGTTTGCCACAAAATTTACCAATATTGTATGAATCGGTGTCTAACGATGTCAGTTTTTACAGGCAACACTACATAATCATTGTTTAGCTCAGTGTCCTGTAAAAATCTACACAGAGTCGTTTACAACATGCAATTTATTTACAAAGTCTGGACTTCTGACTTGCGGACTATCTGAGCACTGAAACCCGAATGAAACCGAATAAAATCGAACGAATGTCCAGAAATGAAAACCGTTTCAGGTGAGTGGCCACAAATGTAGTTGCCAATTTAAAATGAAAATGTCTGACTGATCTAATGATCCAACAGCCTTCAACTGCTTTACTTCAGCCTCCATTCACTCAGTTCAAAACTCCATGGAGTCTAAACAAAGCCCTCCGGACTCCAAGAGAACCACCGTGGTGTTTAAATTTTAAATAGAAATCCAAAGCGCATCTATCATGAATTCTCTGACATTCTTCAGGAGACCATCTCTGCCAAGCTTCAAATGTATTCCGTTAGATTGCTTCAAACACTAATTTTTCATGATAGGGAAATTACACCAGGGTTGCATGGTCAATGTGACCATTCTAATACCTGTGCCGTCTCTTGCGTGCTGCTGTATGAATTAAAGATGAGTCTAAGGAAGAGTACAGCTGTAGGACAAAACTGGATTTTTTGCAAGGGACAGACCAGTATGAAATTGGAATTACTTTCATCGACAATATTGATTAATAACTATACCTGATATTCTATGTTGGCTCTTTCCAGCAAATCTTCAGGAAATGCAAGAACACTGCAGCCTGTACCGTGTTTTCTTGAGCAGTGACTTGATCAGTGACCTGATAAGTGTGCATCATTTGCCAGGGCTGTTATGACAACAGCAGAGCTAATTAGTGGCATGTAGAGTGTTTTCTACTCATTACACGACTTAATTGCCAGTCATATAACATGACATTACATCCTGTTGATAGGATCAGATCATCCAGTGTTGTATAAAATTGTTAAAATGCATTCTACCCTACTCTGAATATTTGTACTCACAAAATCATCCCTTTACAGTTGACTTGGTTGCATGATTGTTCTGGAAGTTCATGATTTTGTGCAATTTCTGTTTTAACGCCTCGGTCCCCGATACCAGTGTCAAAATTAATACCAGACTAAGGACTTTTTTAATGAAAAAAATTAAGACTAAAAACTAAGGTGGTCTGTGATTGTGTTTCTAATGGGGTTCCTTGAGTATTTCTTGGTAATACTTGAGCCTGAGCTCATTGCTCTGTTCATTTGATGACTGTCAGTGTTGTTTACGCACGATTTTGGGTTTGAGGGGAAAAGCTCAACTATCAATGCAGTGCTTCTTCTCCTTGTTCCCTATTAATATCCTAATCTCAGTCATTGAAAATATTTACCAATTTAGTGATACTTTTATTTTTATAAACAAGGTGAAAATGTACAGTCATGCACCGCTAAACGACGTTCCATTTAACGACTGACCACATTTACGACGGTGGTCCCAGAAGATTATAATGGAACTGAAAAATTCTTATCGATTAGCAACATTGCTAGTCGATGAGAAGTTTTTTTACGTGTTCATGGTGGTGCTGGTGGAAACAAACCTACTGTGCTGCCAGTCATATAGAAGTATAGCTCATACAGTACATAATACTTGATCATGATAAACACCAGTGTTACTGGTTTTTCTTTACTATACTGTACAGTACTGTTTACCGTTATTTTACAGTTTACTCTTTGTACTTACAAAAAAAGTTTACCGTAAAACAGTATGCTGTGTTACACCGGCAGCAGTATCATAAATCATGGGTTTACCGCGTCTCTTGACTGCATTGAGGCTATACCATCTAGGTTTGTATAAGTACACTTTATGATCGAGGCTATACCATCTAGGTTTGAATAAGTACACTCTGTGATGTTCGCACAACGACAAAATGGCCTAACGACGCATTTCTCAGAACGTATCCCCGTCGTTAAGCGATACACGTCTGTATTTAATAAGCTTCTGGTGACTTTTCTACTGTTGTTTCTGTTAAACTAAGAAGTGTACAGTAAGTCTGTTTCTACATGGCAGCAGAGGATTTCTGAACCTCTACATTCAGAGCACTGGATAGAATTCACACTGAATTTGGCAAGAATTCAATCTTGTGCTCTTAGGTTTGGAGAAAAAAGGAAATGTAAACACTTACACTGGAGTATGGAAGACGATGCACTGCAAAACCAATTTTTTTTTTGGGGGGGGGGGGTTGTTTAATGACTGAAACGTTGGAATCGTCACTGCAGGAGTGTCCGTTGAAACAACAATGCTCAAACAGACACTTAAAGACAATGATTCTGCCAAATTGAGTGTGTCTTTTGTGTGCATCTGAGCCCAGATTTCTGGCTCATTTGCTCCTATGACTGTATTCATGAAGAGAGGGGAGAGAGAGAGGGAGAGAGGGAGGCTCCTGCGCACCGATTGCGTTGCAGGAGATTTCATCAACCGACATCCCCCCCAGTGCCAGACAGGATCCAGGATCTAATGTTCTTTTTTTGTCAAGGTGATTTCCACAACATAGCACGACAACAAAGACGAGGCTATCGTTCACGCCTAGCTGCCGGCCCTCACGTCATCCCGATAACAGCCACATTGTCAATATGCCCTGCTTCCATAGCCCCTTGTTCAACACATGGTGCCGAAGTAGAGGCTCGTTCTGATGCACATGGACGCACTCTGCTTCTTCGCAGTCCAATTGCACCGTTCACACAACCTGTCACCGACACTGGCGGAGGAACTTGGCAAAAAGATTTCCCCGATAATAAATCCAATTAAACTGTGGCAATAACAGCTCGATTTCCAATTTCTGCAATTATCTGCTGTTCCTGCAAATGATGTTCCTAGATATGCAAGTCACTCATAAATAAATGAAAGTCTTATAAAGAAATGTATCTTCAGTCGGTCATATTACACAGCGGTCATATCAGCTGAGTATTTGCCTTCAACGTGTGTGCAATAAAATAGCCATAAATATAGAAATACAGCTCTCTGCAAAGTTGGACATATTTGTTTCATGAATAACTGTAATCTCAACCATGATATGACATATTCATATTAATTTTTTTTTTCAGTAATCCAGAATAAATTGAATGACTTATTACTTTATGGCTTTTCATAATGCGTTGTTTTAGTTCAGAAATGGTACATTTCTGGAAAAATACATTTTCAAAAGGATTTCAAGCTGCATCTTATTGCTCCTGATGCAATAGTTTAACATTTTGCTCCATCATTTAAGCTTTGTTTATCATAAACAATTAAAGAATGCAGAATGGAGAAGCTGTTTTATGACTGGACTTCAATACTGCATGCATATTTGCTTTCCAAAATAATAGAAAATCCTCTCTTCTGTCATATCATTAAGGTTTGCTGCATAAATTTGATGTTATGTGATTGTTCAGCCATCAGTATTATCAGACATGCACAGGAATTGTCACCTCATAATATAATTTCAGTTTCTACTCAATAAATATATCTTATGCACACATAGGAGGATGCTCTTGCTCTAGATTATGTGCCCTAGCACCCTCAGTAGAGAACTTCCTTGGATGTCTACATTGGACAGTCTTGTTTTTCAGGGGTTTTCCCTTCAAAAATTAAAGTTTGATTTATGAGGGATTGCAGAAATCCAGCCCCTTACTGAAGACCTCCTGATAAGCTTATATAACAAATTACCTTCACTTCCGCTGTGCCCATCTTTGACAAACGGGTTCATGGTAATCACTGGCTCCCACTGAAGAGTAATCCTTCAGAAAAGAGAGATGAATGGGCAAGGCATAGCAAACCTGATGAGCTAGCAAATTTGTAATATCTTACCCACTATCAGGAAACAGTACTGTGTAATTGGATTTTAATTACTATGTTCAAGGGCTGCAAATCCACTAAACCACTGATGTGCCCAACATCAGTTTTCTCATTTCTGTTGACCCAGTAAATTGGCCCCTGTTTCCCCATGTTTTGCTTTTCACCCATAAGCAACTAATGTCGGCTCCGGGTTTTACCGCATCATCTCATGACCAGATTGTCAGACAAATATTCTCCCTTTCATTCTTTTATGCTTTGCCTCCTCTTGATTTGCTTGTGATTTTTGCTATAGTTTTTAAATGGGCTGATATGGTTTGTTTGATTCTATCTAGATATGCAGCTGCTTCCTAAATTATTAGTGCCATTGTTAAAGATGCATAAGAGGAAGAGTACAAAACTATCAACCAAAGACAAACAGCATTATAAGATGAAAAATCAATTTGTCCAGATACACATCTTTAAAAAAATTCATACATGAGCAATGCAGTGTTTGTTTTGGAAACGTAGGTGTCCAGGTGATGGGATCCACTGTTTTCAGTACTTAGTGAGTTCTGTTCTGGCACGGATACGAGCAAAAAGCGTTTTCCTATCGTTTTTAGTAAGATACAAATGGACTATTCGTCCATGCAGAATTCCAGATCCTTGATGCCCTTTGGCTGACACTTAGGTCTACTGAAAAGAGCACGAAAAACCAGTAATGAATTCACTCCTGTCCTGGAAAAAAGTTCAAAATGTCTTTAGGACTATGGCAAAAAGGTAAAAAGTTGCATCTGTTGAAATAAAAGAGCATAGTTAAAGACATTGTTCAAAAATGTTGCAACATTATGTCCATGTTGTTAACTGGTGCCTTCAGGTAACCAGCTCAGTATCAGCTTTGTCACGGAACAGGTCTGTCTTCTTCACCCAAAATACAATGGCGCCATGTTCAGTGTTAGATGTCTGACATAAGCATGCTGTATTTGCAATTAAGTGCTCTGTTTCAGCTGAAACATCAAGAAAGTATCAAGAAAAATCATCCCAGAATGATATCCAGCCTGCTTGTACTATATTATTGCTAGCGTGTCATACCTTTCACCTTAGTTTAAGTACACTATATATCTGAGGTGGATGAAAAAGGGCCCCTGAACTTTCTCCACAGCTCAACATATTTATTTGACACTTTTCTCTGAAACAACTTATAGTGTTGAGGTTACAATTATTCACCCAGCTGGGTGATTTTACTGGAGTAATTTAGGGTAAGTACTTTGCTCAAGGGTACTACAGTCAGAGGGGGGGAATCAAACCTGCAACCTTGCGGTCCAAAGGCAGTAGCTCTAAGTACTGCATGACCAGATGTCCCACGCAGATGAATAACACAACTATTTCTCCAGTATGAATACTGGAAATATAACTCAGCATTGGCAAAAGTTTTCAAAAATCCACATAGGTGAAATGAATGACAATTGAGGCTGAAAAATACAAAAGTCAAAGTAAATGAATAAATCAACATAAATTAGTAAAACTGAAAAAAAAAGAAGAATCTAAAAATATTTCCCAGCAAAGGATAGCCAGGTGCTGATACATGTTTCCTCCAGAGTCATGTGCCTGTTGCCACCATCATCTAGTAGCTTTAATGGGGGGGGGGGGGGTCATTCCATAAATAAACATTCTAAGATGTATGGACTTTAGTCAAGATGCATTTTCTGGCAGAGTGGGTATGACAGCATGCCCATAAATGAAGCAGTGTTGACATCCAGCTGTCAACAGAAGGACAAGCTGAATAAGAGGTGCTGGAATTCTACTGAAAATATTTCCAGGAACAGTACACAAAATACTTGGCTTTCCATTTTGTCTTTTTTTAAGTTTATTTTGGTACTTCTGCTTTCTTATTCCAGGAAATGTGCTTGTCAGTTTTTCATTTGCCATTTTATTTCTACACATGTCCATACTGCACTGAGCGTTTGTTTTCAGTGCATGTCCATATTGTATGGAGATTTGTTTATTTATTTATTTTTTGTAAATCATTCAAGATACACAGGACAAGATGTTACACCCCATGCATATATGACAACGGCTGTGCATAAGGATCCAGTCTAACCAACATCACCATGAAGCCACAGAGAACAACATCCAACATTGCCAACAAACATCTCAATGACTCGAGATCAAGAAGCTTAACTTCCCTCCCTACCCAACACAGCCAAAGGGTACCAGCATGGGTATATCATTGAGGTTGTCAAGTGGGCACCTCTCTTCCTCAGTGTTTTGTTGAACTAGGCATTTTGAGAAGAGCTCTGAAACCTTTCAGGACACAGGATGATGGCAACTAAACAAGGGTTAGGCCTTTCCTACCCAAATTGCTTCCAGGACACATTGTCTAGCAGCCAACTCGCTTCCAAAATAGTTCTTTCAGAAGGAGCAGCATAACGCATACACTCTCTCTATGCTTGGTGGCATTGTTTGGCTTTAACAATAATATGATATACAGATACTCCTCGACTTACGATTTTTCGATGGTGAGTTGGCAATAGACATTCAGTAGAAACCGTACTTTGAATTTTGAATGTTGATTTTTTCCCAGGCAAGCTATACTCTCTCTCATTGCTGGGCAGCAGCGGCAAGCCGGCAATGCCCATCACTCGTATGCTAGGCTATGATGTTCGGTAGGTTAGGTGTATTAATTGCATTTTTGACTTACGATGGGTTTTGTAGAATATAACCCCATTTTAAGTCGGGGACCACCTAATTATACCATACCATATAATTAAAAATTATATTAGCATGGGGGCGTGGTGGTGCAGCGGACTTGACTGGGTCCTGCTCTCTGGCGGATCTGGGGTTTGAGTCTTGCTTGGGGTGCCTTGCAATAGACTGGCGTCCCATCCTGGGTGTGTGCCCTGTGTTGGTTCACTGCAACCCTGCTCGGGCCAAGTGGTTTCAGACTGTGTTTCTGTGTGTGCGCTGGCAGTGCAGTGATTAGAATACCCCTCTGGCTTTAGAGGTTGCAGGTTCAATCCACACCTGTAGCTGTAGTACCCTTGAGCAAGGTACTTACCCTAAAGTGCTCCACTGAAATTATCCAGCTGTAAAAATGGGTAAATAATTATAAACTTGTAATAATTGTGACCTTCACATTATAAATTGCTTTGGAGAAAAGTTTCAGCTAAGTGAAAAAATGTAGCATAATGTTCAGAACTCACCATAAGGAATAAATCCTGGAGTTCCAAACTGCTTCTTCTTATGTGTCTACAGCAAGTTGATGCTCTCTTTAGTTGATAGCCTCAGGAACGTGTTACATGTGATTGCAGATTGAATACTACGCTTTGTGCCAGTGACCCCATGGCTACACGTGAAAATGCCTTTAAAGTGTCATTCCTCCTGTTTAATAAACGTGGCCAACAGAAGGCTCTGCTGGATCTGCCTTCTTGCTTGTTCTCAAGGGCTCCAGAGAATGGCCTCGAAGGCGACAGTGAACTGCTGGGCCAGAAAGCTTTTATCTGCGCAAAGACTGGAACTAAAATGGCTTTTCCCCGAAGCCCCATGCTTGTATGGGAGGACCCCTGAGAGACAGCGATAAGAAGAGCCATTTTGTTTCTTTGGGGGGTGGGCTGAGATAGCGGCTGCTCCCAAAGGGATTGTTTGGGTCCCTATACATGCGGTCTCAAAGAGTAAGACACTTGTCACTTTTGTGCTGCCTAATATTGTATATGATTTGACACAGAATGTGCATTTCTCAAACACCTGTAATATACGTCCTCCTTCAGTGGAACCCACTTCTCCGGGCTCTCAAGACAAATTTTGTTCTGATATTCAAACCTGGTGGAAATGCACTCAAGAATGTGTCCAATTTGGCAGCTGTGTTCGCATGAGAGGAATGTGAGAACAATACATGTTCTACATGTATATTTCACATTATTCCTTAAAATTCTGCTAAGAACAAAGACTTTCCCACTGCATGACACAGTACAGATGCTCCTCAATTTACAATGGTTGGACTTACCATTTTTCGCCTTTACGATGGTGTGATAGCGATATGCATTCAGTAGAAACTGTTCTTCGAATTTTGATTTTTTCCTGGGCAAGCAATTTGAGGTACAATACTCTCTTGTGATGCTGGGCAGCGGCAGCAATCCACATCTCCCAGTCTGCCATGCGGTCGCTAGTCTATACAACCAATACTCTACAGTGCTCGGTGTTGCCAGTGTTTAATTTGGATACTCCCCTGTATCTACGTTGTGTTTTGTGCATCCATCATGTGTACGAAATGCCCATCTGTGTCACCTGTTACTGGTGAGAAGAAGAAGAGGAAGGAAATTACTGTTGAGGAGAAACTCAAGATAATTGTCCAGCATATAGGCCGCAAGCCCCTAATGACCATCACACACGAACTTGGGCTTTCGCAATCGACGATCTCGACTATTTTAAGAAGCGATGATGTTTGGTAGGTTAGGTCATTAAATGCATTTTCAACTGATGATATTTTCGACGTATGATGGGTTTATCGGAACGTAACCCTATCGTAAACCGGGGACCATCTGTACATACATGATCTATGTAATTGCCTTAAAATTGCAGTCATATTTGCATTATTATAACCAAACTTTAAAGGTGACTGTGTTTAATATTCCCTATATGTGTGAAGTGTCCAGCTTGCCATAAACACAATTCTTTCTGATGAACCTATTTTACTCTCTTATATGTACTATTACTTAATTGCGTAAGACAAGGCTTCAAAATAGACACCAGCCCCTTTTCATGGTCCAAATAATGATGTGAAAACCCAACTAGGTTTTCTCGAGGTACTTTGTGAAATCCCATCAAGTCTTCACCCACAGAGCGTTCCACGGTGTTCGGGTTCCAGAATCTTACTTCAAGGCTGCACACAGGTGACAATCTACATTTATTTCCACCCTCATGTGTGATCTGGTTCAGGACCAACAAAGCCAGTCCTGTCCTTCCTGACATCTGTATATGATGGTAGTAGAAATCAGCGTGCATGTCGTAGTGCGATCTCCTTTCTCTGGTGGGTATGACAGTGTGTGAGGTTGTTATGCGTTTAAAGAGAAAGAGTGCTGTAACACAGCTGTCTTGCTTAATTCTAATACTGTTGAGTAAGTTCATTTATTGCGAAGTGCAACTTGTAACACATGTGTGATATTCTGCTGATTTCTTGGGGGCTGAGCTGAGATGTTGATAGTTTTGGGATTGCTTACTTTTTCCCAGCTGCCATCCTTCCATATGTCTTTATGAATTGGAGGAGGGGGGGGGGGGGGGGGGGGGTGGTCACTAGCAGACTGTGTTTCCCATTTTCAGTGAAAGTTTGAAAAAAAAAGGAGCAGCTTTTTGCAGTCACCAAAAACACATGGAGTAAGGCGTTTGTGTCACCATCACCAAGTTTGTCTCTGTTCTCTGATATACTCCGGGCAGCTGGTGCCAACCGCATGGCTAACTAATCCCGTATAAATTTTATATTCCTCGACTGATTTATAAGTTCTGTGCCATTTATAGAGTTGATATTGAAGATTAATAACGGCTAAGAAATGAGAATGCAAGGCAGTTCTTGAATTTTTATCTTTGGTTGATTTTTTGGATGAATTGTGATTGTTGTTATTGACTCATGTTTAACTGATACATTCTCCATAGGACATATAGTGCTAGATACACTATGGTAAATGCTCATATGAATGTTGCAGAGTATTTTTATTTACACCTGTATGAAGTTTTAACAGAAAATAACCTGTGAATACATTGAAGGACAACTGTACGGTATTATTTCTGTATGGCTCCATAGCACAGAGGTTAGAGCACTGGTCTTATAAATGGGTTCTGAGTCTTTGCTGGGCCTGGCACTTCCTTGAAATTTCCTCTGAGAATAATACACTTTCTCTTGGTTAAACAGCTGTTACTGACTGTGACTTAGTGGTAGAAGTAATTTTGGAGTTGCAAACAGACTTCTTATCCCAAATATGTTCTTAACTTGAGGAGCCAGTGTTCCCTTTCCTACCCTCACAAATATCCCATATGTTCTCTGGCAGGTTTTGACATGTATATCTCCTGGTCCATGAAACTCCGCTTTGTGACCATTGCCCCCTCATTATTTATATTGCTGTACTTTTCTCTAAGATAACTAATGTGCAGGTAAGCACTGAGTCAAGCTAAGGATCAGAAAGACTTCCTGCAGATAAAGAGAATCTTGAGTTCCAAGAAACTATCCAACACAACAATCAGACCAATGTAAAGTCAGTACTAGTGTATGAAGCAAAGACTTAGAGAACAAAAAGAAGACCATTGAAAAAGTGCTGGAATTTTTCAGTATCTGCTTAAGAAGAATCTGTCGGTTCCACTGGGCATCCAAGGTCTACCCAAAGAACACCTGGCAACACATCTCAACAACTAGAGAAGACAATGCAGGACAGAAGTCAGTGCTGATGGTGACCTAAACTCCTCCAGGGGTGGCTGACAAAAGTAATAGGGGAGAAGCTCCACTTCTAGACCAGGAAATCAGAAGGAGATGCCAATCACAACTGCCTAAGTTGCAGCGTTGCCCAGTGACAGCTGTGAAAATGATATTTCATCAATATTTCCCTACCAGCTCACATCCACAGTTTGAAATAATGGACCTCTTTGCAATATATTTGTTTCAGAAAGAATTACAGCGTTGTACCGTGAACAAGTACCACTGCACTATTTCATTTCGTACCCAGCGCCTCTAGATCAGCCTTGACTGATTAGTTCAAAATAAAATGTGGTAAAGGAATATAAATTCTTAGAGCACATTTGTCAGGAGGGAGGGGTGCATTTGCAAAGGAAGGCTTTTATTAATAGCGATAGCGAAACCCTGGTTCCACAATGGACCACCCAGGTCCCACGTTACAGACGTGGCTTCCTATTTCGGTGACGACCCCTCTTCCATATACTCATAAAACTCAGAATCATGCCTCCTAAACTTATTACATCACATACTGGCTCTATGAATACTTTGTAGGGAGATGGTTTCCTATAACAAACATCACACTCTCATCTTCAGTACAGGGTCAGAGGTAATCTTACTATCTTGTCACTGAACCACACAGAAGTGAAATCTTTCAGTAACACAATATTAAATCTGTCCTTCCGTTTTTTCCGTATTTTGTCATTTCAGCACGCTGTTTCCCTTTGGGGGGCGCGGTGTGGCACAGGATGGCGCAGTGGCGTGGTGGGTTGGACCGGGTCCTGCTCGCCTGTGGGTCTAGGGTTTGAGTCCCGCTTGGGGTGCCTTGCGACGGACTGGCGTCCCATCCTGGGTGTGTCCCCTTACGCCCTATGTTGCCGGGTTAGGCTCTGGCTCCCCGCGACCCCTGTATGGGACAAGCGGTTCAGACTGTGTGTGTGTGTTTCCCTTTGCTAGAGCATGCCAAAATAAAAACCACGTATAATGTGATAATGAACATGAGCTATGAGAGTGACATTCTTTTAATTGAATTATGCTCCTTTTAGAATGAATCTAGCTAATTTTGAGAATGCATTCGTTATTCCGCAAAACGTAACGTGAAAATGATCAAATCAGTGCTTTCTTACAGTTAGAATTAGTCCTAGAATGAATAAATAAATAAATAAATAAATAAATAAAATGACCGGATCTTTCCGGTGCGACAAAGTGGTGGCAAGTGTACCAGCAGTGAACAGAGCTGCAGTGCTGCTGGACATTTGGACAAGGCCTGCATACACTGCTGCAGTGGTCCGCACAGGGATGGGCCCAGTCAGGGCCTTTTTAGTGCATCCAGGGGAGCTTGACAAATTCTCCTCCAAATGCCAGGCTATCAAAGCAGCAGATGGCGTCACGCTAACTGTGAGGGAAGCGAGGGTTAGAGGGAGGGATGGGATGGGGAATCGTGCCTGGCTGCACTGGTGAGTCCTTCTCTGATGGAGCTCGCTGCAGGCTGCTGGCAAACTGGGGGATGTCCCTGGGAGAGGGTTCCTACACCGAGTGATCCGAAGCACACCCCCGGCACATCTGGATGGCTTCTTCCTTTACGCAAATCAAAAGAGGCTCAAGAGGATGACGAGTAGTCCAGGCAAGCACCAGACACCGCACCCTCCCCCTGCTTGTTCCTGGATTTCACGGGCTGTGCAGCATGTCTGTCAAGGCACGTCTGAGCATCTTCAGGGGACCAAGCAACAGCCTGCAGACCTCCAGGGGTTTCCCACCTACCAAGTTCAGCCAGTGTTCCGTTCCAGTCCTGCTGCCTTTATGATGTGTTTTGACAACACTGTCTTCCTGCACTGAATCTGTCTTCTCCAGTGTTTGGATTATCAAAAAAAATACAAATTTGCAACCACCGTGACTGTATTATACCGTAACATTCTGTTTGTTTCCGTTGTTCTTGCCTGTGATGTACTATAAAGTGCTCTGTGGCAATCCTGCGCAGAATGCCGTACCTATTGTAAAAACTGACAGTGTACAACAAAGGGAAAACGGAGCATTTTTGTGTAGTACTTTGGGAAAATCAGACAAGGTGGTAACTGTACCACTCTGTACTCTGGGTCTGACTAAGCTATTTTTACCATGGGTCGCTGGGCAATCCACTTAAGCACAGTATGACCTGTTTTTGTCAGGAAACTCAAGCCTTCAGGGGCTGGCAATTTGTCCAGAGGGGTGAACACAGAAGCTCCCATTTAGTGGGGTTTTACTCCACTTCCTGCCCCCTTGAGAGTCGAAGAACAACCTAATGGTGTGAACTGGACTTTGAAATGGGACGCAGAACACCAACTCTGTGCCAAATGGACAGGAATCTGTCCCAGCACTAAATCTGCTCTGTGAGACTGAAAACATGGTTTTCTGTTTTTTTTTTTTTTTTGTTTTTGGAAAAATATAATATTTTGGATAAAATCAGGAGCAATGTGGGCGAATGTGTTTTTACTGACTAATGTAAAAAGTCAGATGTCGCATGACTGGCTCAAATGACATTCCAGGGATGTTGTTATGGATCCTACAGGCATACATTTTTGCAGCGGCAGTGACAAAAGCAGTCATGCTTAAGTATCTCCGTGCAACCGGGCTTTCTCACATCACGCTCGGCAAGGTATTTTTAGCAGTCGCTCAATGCCTGTTTTTTCTCATACCAAAATTGCTTTATCCCAGTCCAGTTTTCAGAACAACAGGGCAATGCCAGATTTTGGGAGGCCAGGCTATGACAGACAATAAGTGTTATCACTTCAGCAAGGCAGGCAAAAAAATTTCAGGTGCATAGCTTTACTATGCTGCATATCTTTACACAGAACTACGTGTGGGTGATGAGCCCCGACCCACTCGGCCCAGACATCAGGTTGGTCGCTGCCGCATCCACGTCCACGGGCTCGTGCTGCACGCTGATGTCGGGTGAGCGAGAAGTCAATGGTTGTGGCTCCGAGGCTGCCCGAGTCGATTTTGTAGTCTCCCGGGCACGCTGCTCACGCTTTCGCTGAGCCGGTGTCTTGGCTGGTGTCTTTCGAGTCCCGGAGACCTCGGCTTGCTCCCTAAGTGCAGCTCGTCGATCACGAAAGGACTTTGCGTCATGTTTCTTGGACATCTTTGAAATTTTTAATTCGATGATCCGCCTTCGGACCCCCTACCTGGGTCTAAATGTAGGTTTTCCTGCTGGCATGATACGCGTCCGATAGCGCGGCTATGTAGCTACGAATTGAGGTGCTGACGTCAACGCTATGACATGTGGTTCGAACACAGTGACATCTAGTGCAACGCGTGGCAACTCCATAACAAGCCAAATGTGGGACATTTTCGAAACGTTGCCAGCTCGCTCATATGTCGAGTGATGCGGTGTTCCTTCCTCTATCCAACAGTATATGCACTATCTCTCTGAGTCTTTTCATTTGTGAGCAGTAGCAACAAGAGGGGCTTGCAATTTTATGTGACGGTTGCATTTTTACGTAGCTGTCAATTCTCATGTTACACCCCATACCTAGTGAGGAGAAAGACGTAGTTCTACGTCAAAAGTGCAGGTGATTTCCACATGGAGCAACTTGGGTGCCCAGGTCCTTGTGCAAACTGTACACATTCTGCGGCATCACTGCCACTGGGGGGTTGGTGGCGCAACAGGTTCAGCTGGTGCCCACTATGTGGTGGGTCTAGGGTTCGAGCCCAGCTTGGGGTGCCTTACAGCAAACTGGCACCATGTCCAGTGTGTGTCCCCTCCTCCTTCAACTCTGCACCCTGTGTTGCCAGGGCAGACTCACCATGACTCTGCTTAGGACAAGTCATTGTTGATAATGAATGAATGGATGGATCATTGTTGTTGTCTTACAGCTTTTGAGTAAAAATCTCAAATCACTGCGTAAGAGAAGCCTACGATTCTGGAGGGACCAGTTGAGGAGGTGCTTGCTCCAGCTGGCCAGTGAACCACCTGATTCAACTTATTCTCTTGACAGAACACATTTAAATCCCTTTCTGAAGTGCATGCGGTAAAGAGCAATGGGGACCTGCTAGACTTGGTCGCCCAAGCATGTGATTTCAATAGGCATGATGTAAGGCTTTGTTGTCGTAATACAAGCAAGGAAACAGGAAGGCAGATTTAGGAAGATTTAAGAACCTGAGCGGGCGACTCTATTCCTCGTTTTTGCACTTTGCGTCTCAAAACGTAAGACGGCCATGGCACCTGATTTCACAGTTGCCCTGGTGTAAATTAGCTGGGGCCTAGCTGCCAGAAGCTAGAAAAACAGCATTGTAGGAAGATGGTGTGAAGCACACAGTCCTTTGTGTCGCTGAACCGTGCCACTTTCTTTTTTTCTCCCCGATTGCTGAACATTTATATTGCACTCGCGTTTACATTTATTCATTTAGCAGCCAATCTTCTCCAAAATGACAGGAAGCTCAGAGTTAAAAAAAAGAAAAAGTAGATTTCATAGTAGATGGAGAATTTTAGATACAGACGCACAACTGTTGAAGCACAGTCAGTTTATCCAATGCCACCCTTTTGCCCGTGTACATTACACGAGTAGCTGCTCGTAGATCACGATCATGTGAATTTATGGAGCACTTAGAAGATCAGGAAAGAAGTGCATCTGAAAGAGATGTGCTTGGGGTCCGTTTTGGATGTCGGCAGAGAGTCCGCTGCTCTGAGGGAGAGAGGGAGGTCATACTGCCACATCAAAGCTTAAACCAAGAACTTACAGACTTTTGGTGTTGGGCCCCAGGTGAGCTGGACCACCATGTGGTCAGAGGTGAAGGAGCGCAGCGCTCTTACTGGGGTGTGAAGAGTGATCGGGTCCAGTAAGTATGGTGCATGTACTGGGGGGGCTTCATGTGAACACACCTTATGTCAGCCACACTTCGTTTAATTAACTTCTTTTGTCCTTTCTGAGAATTAAACCTGCAACATGTTTAAAATTTTATATTCGTATGATATACCTTCATACCTTAGAGAGCTGATCAGGTGATGAGGAATCCTGTATTTGAAACTGACATATTAGACAAACTAAATCAACTGCCCAGGCTGTTTGAGGATTTACCTGAAAGAAATGGTGCAAAATAGTCTGAAGTGACTTTTGTAATTATAAACAAATTATGTTGTTATGTTATTGTAAGTAGTGTATCCAGCAGTGTAAGTCACCTTGGTGAATAAGGTGTGTGGGCTCATAACACTACATAAAGTTCATTGGAAGTCACTTTGGAGAAAATGTCTGCTGAATAAATAAATGTAAATGTAAACACTTTGGTAAGAAAAAAATTATCCTGAACTTTTGGGGTGAACATCAGACAAATTCGCTAAATGAGTGGTTTGAGTCTGCAGTACAGTTTCGTCATCAGCAGGTGTTCATGTGGTTATGGAGTATTATTAATTATGTTCACAAAAAGAATTCAGAGTATCTGTCTTTGTCTTATCTGAGCTGGTGAGAGTTGCAAGATTTGCTAAACTGCCAGGCCACACCTTCGGAGGTCTTGGTCCCGTTGGTCTTGAAATAGCTGTCAGGTTGTAGGTGACATGGAACAGCTGTATCCTGTACGGGCCGGGAGCGCCTCCTCAATCGCTTTGCTGAACACACACACCACAGATGGTGACGCCCAGCTCCACAAAAACATCTACAAAGTGGATTGCGGGGTCTGAGATGCAGAGACGCAGGGAAATCTCCACAAGCGCAGCATCCTGGAAGAGGCCGGAAGATGAATTATTCAATATCGCCCGGCCATTCTGAGCGTGACAAGTTCAATACCCATCCGTCCCCTCGAGAAGGCTGAGGAGAAACAAGTTTTCGAGTTATTTCGGGAAGGAAACACACAAAGTGGGCTGGAGCAGATGCAGTTACAGCAAAAATACAAAATGAGGAATAATTAATTAATTTGTGAAGAAGTCAAGGAGGATGATTTAATTACTAAGCAGTGTGGCCTCTGTGAGGATAATTAGTGATGGAGGTTCTTGGGTTGAATGGGGACACAGCACAATCGAGCTATGAGAAGCAGATCAGGACCCGGGTTTGACCCAGCAGCTGCTGGTGCAGGCAGGGCCAGATGGCTTTTGGGTCAGGGGTATTAGGAAAATGGAACTGGAGAAATTAACTTTTATGGGAACTTGCCAACAAGTCAGGAAAGAAGTGCCTGTGAAATATTGTCAGAATGCCTTTTTGTTCTGCATAATAGCCTTGTCTCACACTTTCTTCATTTTTGACTGAAAACATGATTTCTGCGATGAATTGTGTCGCACTGCAATGGTAAATGTTTACTTCTATTGTTTTAGTGTTTTTTTAATAATCTAAGTTGACCTATTCTCCATTATTTAGTCTCCACATATTCAGTTTTCTCACTAATCAGGTCTGATTATTAATTCCACTTATCATTTATCAGTCCAGATATTCATTTATGAGATCTGCATCATCCGGTCCTGGCCTATGAATTTGAGTCTACTGTAATCAATTGAAAATTGTGCCAAACAGCTGTGTGACAGAGATTGCGACGTGCACTGCATTGTGGGAACTGTGTACCCACACTCTCGTTTGTGGTCTTGCATTCTGTGGTCTCACTTGTATACTTACACATTTGTGTTTGCAACCTCTATTTTGTACCATAGTGCTTTAATTTTCATTCATTTACTTAAATGTGCCATGTGGCCTTCACACACACACACACACACACACACACACACACACACACACACACACACACACACACACACACTGCCAATATTTCCATTATTCAGTTTTGCTGAAACTTAGTCCCATTTTCAGGAACAAATTAGGACCCGGGAGATATGTTCTTTTTTTTTTTTCCTTATAAGGCTGTTTTACATGATTGAACAGTAAAATCACTAAAAAAACTCTCACTTTCCAGGGATCATCCAGAGCACAGAGATCAATGGAGTGACCTGTATAAAAGTGATTCTGGATTGACATTGTGTAAAAATGAATAATAATAAGTCATTTTCAGTAAAGGATGCTAAGTAGTGATGGGGCTTTTGAAATACAGGTCCTTTGAAACAACTTGCATGAGAGATTCATTTACAAACAGGTGCCTGGATATACACTGGAATGTTACCTTTGACCACACAGTAATTAAAGTAATCACAAAATTATTTTTTAATATGCATATCAGTTTCAACCCAATGAAAATATATGCACTGTTGTGTGTTCTTCCATTGCCTGGCAACAACCTGCAATTATGTTTGTTTTTTTTTTTAAAAAAAGTCTTATCGGTCCCTAGGGGAAGGAAAAGCTTTAACTCTGCAAGCCTTACGAACCCAGTTTTTGTGTAACCCTGCTGTGCACTGTAGTGACGAGAACAACTAGATTTTCTTTTCGTAGAAGGATTACTAGGGGCATTGGAGAACGCAAAAAAAGAGGATTGGAAATATTTGGAAGTCTTAAATGCGAGGCCAAAAAACCCAGCGGCGGCTGCTCACTGTGTATTTTGTTCATAATAGGAAATGAATATTAGTTAGGAAGTAAGCTCTTGCCTTTGTCGAATTTCCAGCTTGAGAGATAGGGGAGAGAAGGGTATTTCAGTCCATTATAATGAGTCTTAGGTGAGTACAGCGCTAGGGTAAAGCTTCCATCTTAGTCGGCTAATGCCGTAATGACCTGTCTATCTTGTAAATACTGATTTTTCGAAAGCTTTGAGCGCTGCAGGTCACGCTGCTCTGCAGCCAAAGCCCTTCTCAAACACGGTCTTAGTGATATTTGATTCCCCGCACCTCACGCTTCCGTCTTGTGTGCACACTTGAGCGTGGCCTTGGCACATGTGGTCCTTGAATGTCTTCGTCCAGACAAAGGAATCAGTGTGTGGAACTGAGTGAAAGCAAGCAGGATGGACAATGAGAAGGCGATATGAAAGCAGTTCAGCTGCAAGAATCATTATTCGACTTTTCTAGATGATACAAGCATGCCAGTGAAGGAATGAGATTTATTCATTTAAGTGATGCTTTTTTCCAAAGCATCTTGCAGTGTTAAGGTTACAATTATTTACACAGGTGAGTAATTTCACATGAACAATCTAGGGTAAGCACCTTGCTCAAGGAGATTATAGCCAGAGGTGGGGATCAAACCCACAGCCTTAGGAGCTAAAGGTAGCAGCTCTAACCACTATGGTGCTAAGGATCCCGTAAAGAAGCCACTGATTACAATTACATAAAATTTGTAAGCACTTGCCACCGCTGTGCAATCATGAGCAAAGTGAGCAAGTGCAGCATTGCAGTCGTACCGTAGCCTGCAAAGAGACTCTACCAACTCATAGAGTCAGAATAAAAAGGTGTTTAATGTAAACATACCAGTGGTTATTTCCACTGGAAGTTTTGTTTTTTTTTTTTTTTGCTGAAGAAGAAGACACTCCAATGTGACATGACGTGAAACAGTCGGAAACATCATGGATGAATTAAGCAATATTAATGACTCAGATATTAAGCAAAATTTCTATGCTGTTAATCAGACTGAAAGGGTTTAGTAACAAATATTATTTTATTTTAATACTGAATATATTACCATTCACTAACAGAGCTATTACAGGGCTGCAGCAGTCCAAAGCCTATCCTGGAAGTCCAGGGCAGTAAGTTAGGGTTAGGGTTAGGGGAACGCAAGAAAACCATTAAGGTTAAGCACTATTCTTACAGATGCAAAGGAAGTTGTTCAGACTTGGAGACATTTGACCATGAATGTGATCACATATGTCAGCATGTACACATTATATGGATCCGTAGAGACTGTGGTGTCAAGCCTCGGTTTTTTTCTTTTTCGTTATAATTTACTTTCTTCTTTTCCTCTCTTCCTTTCTCCCCTGAACTGTGATAGTAAAACACCCTCCAGAGGTAACCATGAAATTTTCTGTTAAAATCATATTTAATCTTCCAAACACAGTAGAATTCAGACCGAGACCCAGCAGTGTGTCGCTGATGGTGGGATTTCTCCTGTAGGGCTGCTTATGAGTAAAGAGAAACAATAGGATGTGAGCTGGAATATCTCAGCCTGCTTGAGCCAATTTATTACACTTTATTTGTTTCATGGGAAAGGAATAGTTTTGAGAATCCTACAGATACTGACACAATGGATATTTCCCATTACCTTTCTCTATTTGCTGCTCTCAATGTTGAAATGGAGTCACACTGGGCTTTAACGTTTGTACAAAAAATAGCACCTTCATCAAAGGGGCTGGAGATCATCGAAATTTTAAACATTTCAAAGGACAAAAATGTAGTGCATTTGACAGCCAACAACAGAAAGAAATGCGTCTGACCCTGAATGACATGCAGGCTTTTTCCATTTGTGTATATATTTATTAACGATGTTCATTGCAAGATGCTGCGCACTTAAATACAGTACAAAAGCTGTCACTACTTAAAGAATAATGCAATATGTCACAGGCTGTATTGCTTTACATCTATTTTAGTCCAAGGAAAATAGAGGCGCATGAAAAACAAATGAGCAGTTCAGTAATTTTACTAATGACCCATTTTGGCTCATCACACAGTGTAAAATATTACTGTTAGTAGAACTATCATTATGTCTTTTAACATTTTAAGCACCGCTGTTGGTTGTAAAAAAATGCAGGCCTTCTAGTAAATGTCGAGTTAATTTACATTGAAAGGGCAGAAGTGGAGTTAATTCTTTGAGGGTTTAAACAGGGGATTGCTGGTAGTATAGAGGTTAGGAAAAGGATGTGCAGTAGTAGCGATGTTACGGTGATCAGCATTAATATTTCCTGCGTTTGTGGTGATACTGGAGTGCCGCGAAGGGATTTAGAGCTGTATGGATCTCTTCATCTCATGGAACCTATAAACCATAGCTAAAATGTTTTCAATCAATATGTGTATCTCTTAGCTTTTAAAATTTGTTACAAATTTTTACAGTTTGGTTTTCCTACAGTATGGATGTGTAGTCTACATTTTTATGATGCTGGGAGCCAGATTTCTCCAGGTCGGCGAGTAAGTATCAGCAAGTGAGCTAAGTCATTTTACCACAGGGAATCCAAATCCAGATGTTTCCTTCAGTTGTGGATGATGACTCTCTGCGAACATCTCTGAAGCAGAACCACTGGCAGGGCCTCAAGACTTAAGCTTACCAAGCAACTCAAATGTCAGTGAATAGATGACATCATTAAATCTATTGTAAACAATTTTTATAAAGGTCATTCAATACTTACTGCTGAAGCCCCAGGGGTAGTTCTAAACTGGTCAACGTTCACAATTTAAATGTAGAAATAAGGCAGAAGGAATGAACAGACTTCAGACTCGACTTATTGAAGATTTTATTCTCCATACATGCTTAGTGTTTTTCCTTTTGGCAAATAAACAGCGCAGAGGTTTTTAAGTGATACAGTCACAATGTTATCTGGACAAAGTTTTACCAAATTAACAGAGAAAGTAAGGGGAGCTGGAGTGTCAATTAAGTGTTCAGATCAATACGGACACCTGGATAGTTACACCAATCTACCATTAATGATTGACTGTTGTTTTAAATTGTTAAATATGAGCGTAGAGAATGTCCTATTTTCTATAAACAGAAATTTCTTACGAGTCAAATAATCAAAAGTGTTCTGTATTAGCTATGGTAGTATACTGGATACAATAACTACTATATACTCTTATTGAAGCATCAGACAGATACTGGGCAGAACATGTTACGTCAATCAATAGTAATTTCAGACATGGTTACGGCACTGGCGAAAATCCCTTTGAATGAGTTTAGGAGTGACTTTGAAATAATACATTTATTTTTAAAACCTCGGTTTCAAGAAATGGTCACACAATAACCATTTACAATTTTATAGCAGGGACACTGAGAAAAGGATGTGCCTTATGGCTGTTGAAAGGTAATGTGAATGCAAATGTGACAGATGTAAACTTGTCCAGTTCCACAAGGACTAAATCCTACAGATTTATTGCTGCTGACAGAACTGTGCAGTGAGTGTACTACTGCGTATGCAGTATGCTGTATAAATTGGGTATACTGTGTTTTTTTCTAGTTAGAGTATTTTACACTGGTTAAACTATGTATACTGTACTTGACAATGTATTATTCCCTTGGTAATTAAGTCTCATTTTTGCTCAGAAACATATGGCTATTATCTTAGGAACTGCATGTGAACCTGGATTGCAACAGAGCTTATAGACTAGACTTTGTATCTTTCCCCCAGTATATCTTGCCTTCATTTCGGTGAGGGACCTGTTTCCCCTGTTTTGTCTGGGTTTTCAAGCAGTGTCAAAAGAAGGAAAAAAAAAAAACATTTCTTTGGTCTGATGCTGAAGTGCTGATTTTAAGTGTTCCAGCCCAGTCCAATGTGTGTGGCGAGGAGGTAGCACATGCCTATCGTGCAGGTCATGAGCATCATGGGAAATCCCAACCTGTAAAACAAGGTTTGTATCATAGCTTATTATAACACATAATATACATTACATCACACTTTTGAACAATCAGAAGTATAACAGACCTAAGTGTCTAGCTTCACTCCGTATTAAAAGAAACCCAGCAAAACAGAAAGGTCTGCAAAGTTCTCATTTTAGTTTTAAAAGAGACACTTTTCCATATAAATAGGGTTCATCTGTTTTGCTTGCCAAAACTTAATTTGACACATTCATGCAGGTTAAGTATGTTACACAAGACCAGCAACACAGTCACCACAGACACTACAAACACAAATAAAAAACCACGGTGCAACCGTCTGTCCATTTAACTATGGAACCAGTTATGGAACAAAGCTTTAAACCTGTTCCTAAATTGTACAGTAACAGCTCAATTACAAAGCATCCACAGGAGATCGCCCTCACAAAAGCACCCCAGTCTCCCAGCCGAGTTTAAGCAGCTTTCAGCATGTTTCACAAATGGCCAGTGCCCCTAAGTCTGGTGTTAGACCTTATCTGCTTGATTTCAAAGCATCTATAATCCCAACAGAAAGCATTACAAGTGTCATCACAATGGTGCAGCTCAGCAATCAAGACTATCTGTCTCTCAATGTTCCATGTGCTTTAATTGACTTAATCTAGTGAATTCTCTTTCTCTCTGTTGGACTTCAGACACGACGGAGCTTTCCAACACGAAACTGAGATCCTTTGGTGAACACTAAATTTATACAATGTTCATGCAAGTGAATAATAATAATAATAATAATAATAATAATAATAATAAACTTTACCCTATACTGCACCTTTAAAAGCAAGAATGATACATATGGTAAGTATAAGAATATACTCTCATCCTGATGATCTTAAGCCTGGATTTAAAGATTTAGAAACTGTGTGAAGTAGATGCAGTTAGAACATGTGTTGCAGCCTGAATTTAAAGGTGCCCAAAGTAGGAGGTTTCCTGTATTCTTGATGAAGGAATTCCACAGTTTTTGGGGGGCATTGTAGGAGATAGCACATAGAGTTCTCCCACAGAGTGAAGGAGAGCTTGAAGGATGTGTAAGAGACCAGAGTCAGATAAACAAAGGCTATGAAATGGGGAATGAGCTGGTAGTTCATCAGAAAGATACAGAGGTGGCAAGTTATGTAGAGCTTATAAAAAAAACATTGGGGATTTGCTAATCAATTGAACTCTTACACTAAGCCATTCCAGGGATTCTAACTCAGCTGTGATGTGGTCTCATGCACAGAACTTGGTCAGGTCTAGCTGCAGAATTTTCAACACGCTGCAGCATGTTCAAGGTGGATTTCAGCCCCTGTGAGGAGACTCAGCTCTACAGAAGACAAATGTGTTAACCAGCTCTTTGGCATCCGGAAAAGAGAAAAACATGGGGTGCAATCTGTCCATTTTTCTCCGGTGGAAAAACTAGGTATCAACTTGTATATGCCAGTCTCAGTTTTGATTAACTCATCTCACCACCTGAGCTTTACCACTCTTTACCTTGAGTGGTAAAACCGTAACAAATTTCACTTCATTAACAAAATCAAATACTGTTCTGTTAAAATGAACAACACAATTTGTCTGGATATTTTTAAGAGTGTCTTTACAGGAACTGGTCCAAGACTGGACAGGAAGGAGATGTTACACGGATTGAAGAGGAGAAAAAGACATGATATTTTTAACAGAAAGTCTCTGAGAGAAACATGAGGCATTCACTGTTGAGAAGCCATCGGAAAGATATATTGCCATTACCATAATGCAGCTTGTCAGCAATGAAGCCTTTAATCAAAGGAACAACATCTGTCAAGAGCAAATGGTTATGTCATGAACCCTTCACATCTTTGTTAGATTTGTAGATTATCATAAAAGCTTGAAACAGGAAGCTTCGGTTCAAAACTGGATGCACGGTACCGACTGATGGGTGATTTACAGGAAGGTGTCAAGGTCATCTCTTAGCCCATTCATGCCTTCCGTCAAGGTCATCTCATCAACAAAAATTAATTACTTTATATACATATTCTAACTGCATCTACTTCACACAGTTTCTGCTATTTATTGATTGTTTTAGTTATTGTTTTGCACTTTTTCATTTCCGCAGCAGATTTTAAAGATTCCACAATGAATCGAGGCCACCTCTGATCAAAGGTATCTGTGCAGTTTTATGTTCAGCCTGCAAGCTTTGCAGACAATTTGTTCACCATTGCACATTCGGGTTTGCATAAATGCCATTAGTTCTCTGAAGATGTTGGATATTTTGCCCTCTCTTACAAGAACCTCTCACGGAGGAGCCTTGAGCTCTGGCTCCTTAATGAATTGATTGGCTGAGTGATTGGCTTGACATCTATGTATTTCTTTCCCCCAAATGGGCCACTGAGTTGGGAGAACCTCAGAGAATCATGGGTATTCCCTCTCATTCCTGAGCCGGTACACACATACAATATTAATGAGAAGAGCTCTGCTTACAGCAGCAGATTTTTGTTGCAAATGAGAATTCAGCCCCATCCAAAAACCCCATCTCCAGAATATTCTATCAGAATAGATAACAATATTTATCAAACTTACGGTATCTGGATTAATGTTTTATGGGCTCTTTAGACTGTAAATTCGGAGAACATTTAGCCATGTGTACGCAAAAGCACACAAATGTACAGTGACTAGATATTGTGCTTTGTTTGCAATGTCAGCCGCAGCGAGTTTTCATTTTCAGCTAATAATATAAATCCATAACTGCCTATTCATAATTGTTTCCATTCAAAGATAGGCAACTGCTGCTGTCCCTACAGTAAACCCTTTTAATGCTACATGTACTATATGTAGTTCTGTATGTGATGACAGGTTAAAATGTTTAATACTTTATGGTTCATATGCTCATGACATCCTTGTTTTGTTTAAACTTTGTTTAACCAGCCTAATTAATTACCCAGTAATAAATTTCACTCTTTATCTCAGTATATACTTTTCTAAAACACAAAAAAAATAATTTAATGCCAGCATTTCAACAGACAGAAAATGACAAGCATAACTGAATGCCACCAAATAGGAATGCAGTTCCAATCATGGTAATCTTATGGAAGCATTTTGGTTATTACAGTGTTAAGGCATTTTCAAGATTATGACATTGTAATTTCTTCTTTTCACAGCTTGTAAAAAGCAGTAAATATGTTCCCAGGACATGTATTTCCCACTACAACAAGCAGGTAATTTTCTCAGAGGCCCCTCAGTTGAAGAGTCTCATCTGAAAGCCACCACCGTGTTCAACCATCAGATAACCTGTCACCTCTTTTGGATATTACATCTGAAGCCTACAAATGCCTTGCAATTAAAGGCTTTCAGACAGGTGTCTACTATGGTGGTATGACCTCAATTACCTTTTCTCCCTGCACCAGACCTAACGGTCACCACGTTCAGAGAACTCCGCCGCAGCGTCAACCTTCTGCACTTTAACAACAGAATGAGACACACAATAAAACTGAACACCAACCTTGCAAAAGCTACTCAAGGCAAGAATTGCTTCTGTCGAACTTGTACTGATGCAGCATCCTCCGCAACATGGGTGTAATAACACAAATATTACATAGGCTCGCTTTAAATAAAGTAACATTACTTTCAGCACAGCGCGGTGACACAGGAGGAAACACAAATTGCTCATAAGGTGTGTGTGTGTGTGTGTGTGTGTGTGTGTGTGTGTGTGTGTGTGATTTCCCTGTGAGGACTTGGCATCCATGTACGCTACTGTGCTATGCTTTGCCTATGTCCTATGCCTTCAGGATAGGCTCTTGAACATTGCAACTCTGAATTGGGCAAGTGGTTATTAATAACGAACAGAAAGAATTTTCAGCTGAACAACTTATTCGGAAAAGTGAAAAAGGAAAATTGTTTAACCAGTGGGGGGTGCGGTGGCGCAGTGGGTTGGACCACAGTCCTGCTCTCCGGTGGGTCTGGGGTTTGAGTCCCGCTTGGGGTGCCTTGCGACGGACTGGCGTCCCGTCCTGGGTGTGTCCCCTCCCCCTCCGGCCTTACGCCCTGTGTTGCCGGGTTGGCTCCGGTTCCCCGTGACCCCGTATGGGACAAGCGGTTCTGAAAATGTGTGTGTGTGTGTGTGTGTTTAACCAGTAGTAGAGCAAAAACATACTTCATGAATATGTATCCACTGTCTTGTATTATTTGTTAACTGCAGATGGAGACATACAGAAGATGACATTAGGGCAGCTAGTAGTGTAGTGTTTAAAGCAGCTGTTTTTGGACCCAAAGATCACAGGTTTGAATCCCTCATCCCAGGGGAGTACTCTTGAGTGAGGTGTATACACACACACACACACACACACACACACACACACACACACTTTCAGAACCGCTCGTCCCACACGGGGTGACAGGGAACCGGAGCCTAACCCGGCAACTCAGGGTGTAAGGGACACACCCAGGACGGGACGCCAGTCCGCCGCAAGGCACCCCAAGCGGGACTCGAACCCCAGACCCGCCGGGGAGCAGGACTGTGGTCCAACCCACTGCGCCACCACACCCCCCTTGAGTGAGGTACTTACCCTAAATTGCTCCAGTAAAATAACCCAGGAGTATAAATGTGTAAGTAACATAAGATTGTTTGAGATTTTATTGCAGTTGTTTATGATTACACATATGTGAATATTACAGATGCACAGAACGCAAAATTATGAAGAGAAGAAAGAGATATATAAAATCTGCTGCATAGACTGTAGACTGACAGTTTCATAGAAAATGTTACCTACAAAGCTGCAATATTTCACTGACACAAGGGATCGATGGATCATATGACGTGTGTGTGTATATACATTTATATAAATAATTTATATATGAAGCAGATCTGTAATTTTCCAGTAAAACTGTTTCTTCACTATTAAGCACAGTTTTGTTAATTTGTTCCAATATTTTATTTATTTTTTGATTTAAGTAGCAAAATTTGGTGTTTCCAAATCTCAGAACCTCTAGGCGATTGCCAAGGTTCACCTAATTATAAAAATGGCTCTGTTCAGACCCAGTTATCAGCAGCCATCTGAGGAATTGTGGTCTCCACTGCTCAGAGCAATGGAAAAAGAGATGGCATACAGACGGCCAAAAAATGATTTTCTATTAAGTCACACGAAAGCGCACTGAGATTAAAATAGACTCTCAACATTCACTGGGGGGAAAAAATTAACCCCTTCATCCCAATAACCATCAGAGGCCCTCAAAAAATGAGAATATATGTAAAATGTATATATTTTAAAAAGTCATATATGAATACATGTAAATGCATATATATTTATGCATATAATGTAAACTTAAACTTCACTTAATATTACACACATAATTTAGAGACCCACCTCAAACATTCTGAAATCATTGCTTCCCAATTATAAAACCAATAGTTTGCCTGAGTAAAGTTAAGGATTTTTTAAAAATGATACATAGTAGGATTTCCAACCAGAATATTTTTTAAAGCAAGCATATGTGCATCAGCTGGTAGTCTGAAGTGCATGAGATAGAAAATAAAATATCTAAATTCTGATTTTGTATGTTTTGCTATATAAAGCTGAACAAACCACAGTCCATCGTATCCCTGCAAATTACATGAGCAATTTTCATTCAACAGATGAAAGGGTTGTTGATTATGCCAACAATTATTTGTTCCTTGATTGAGCTCTCGTAACTTAGAGTTTTATATGAAACATAATTAAGCCCAGAATATTTTAAAAAATTCTTAAAAATATAGAAGGATAAATCTACAGCAATTTACAGCTTTCAGGTGTAAGGGAGGATATTACCTGTCATTTATCAGTATAACAACACGCATTACCCCTCTAGGCCTGAAGTCCAGCAGAGACCAAGTTATTCTTTCATCTGTCCCCAAAGAGCAGTGAGATTCAGTCCTACGCAGAATTTCAATTAATAGCTAATCATGTTCACTTCACACGATTCATTTTGCAAGAAAGTGGGTGGTTTAATGGGTCTTTTCAAATCTGCTCCAAACGCAATGATGGAAGATTTGCTGAATCAGATCACTTTTTAAAATCCATTTGCAAATGACCTTTTCGAAAGCCTCATCCACACTCAATTTCCTGGAGATCGAGAAGAAGCAGAGCTGAAATGAAGATCATACAAGCGCTTGAGAACTCAGCGAAACGAATGAATGCACGCCGGTGCCCACATGTGTTAGAAGCTGTATTCGTACCTCAACTAATCATCAAATAATGAGAGCTGCGTGAAAACTTTTCCGCCAAATTTCATTTGCATAATGAAAGGTTTATCTCCAGCAGAGAGGTCACAGCACAGAAAACTGAGTCCTGTCTATTGAGTACTACAAGCGATAAAACAAAAAACACAAATAATGGGATGGTCACGTGACCATCACTGAAAGAAAAGGCTCCCTCTTATTATTCTGTTTGATTTTGCTATTATTGTAGGTTGGAAGGAACACTATACACTCTTTCTAAGCCATCCTGCAATTTTATTTTCAACTATCGTCCTCAAGAAAGACAGAAAAACATCATCAAAGCATGATCGTAGTGGGGTGGTGTTTTACAAATACCCAAAAGTAGGGTGTGGACTTTGCCGTGAAGATGTCCTACACCTGGCCCCTTAGATAAGATCCCTTCCCCCTATTGAATTTGGGTATTCTTCTCTTGCTTAGCTTAGAATTTGTTACAGAAACCCCCCTGCCATGCATTAAGCTGGCAAACTTTCCCCTGTGAATCTCATTATTTGTTCAGCATCCAAAATAAGATTCAGAACATTCATTGGAAGTGCTGGACATCAAAATGCATAGGTGGGGTGACGTGTGCTCATGTCTTGCCACCCCAAAAAATATATACCTTTTAACGGCCTGAAGCACTAGATTTTCAGGTTGTTTTTAAAGTTATACAGATAACATACAAAATATTTGTTAATCGAGTGTTTATGTTATTGGTAAGGCTTCTGGTGTACAGTAGGGTATTAGTACAGTTAAGTTTTTGGGGAGTCAGAAGTTATACATGGATTTTCATCTGCATGGGAGTTTGGTGCCCCTAACCCCTGCGTTGTTCAAGGGTCAACTGTACCTCTTTAAACTCAGTACTATGACACAGTACACCTGGCTGACAATTCTGTGTGTGCTTGTCTTATAGTCACATTGTAAGCTTTATTAGTGGCTACCCAACTTACCCTTGTGTTGGGCCCTTGCTTGTAAGATCTGCTGTAACCCAGTCTTGCTGTTGTTTCTAATCAATAAAACAAGATTTTTGTGTTTTTTTTAAAGACCTGCTTCCCTCCACACACAATCCAATTCGCATTGCCAGGTGTTCATCTGCACCCCTGTTTTAATTAAGGCAGAATGTATTATCCCCATCCTCTGTCCAACAATAGGACCGATCCGCCGAATACTATAAATAGATAGAAACTGGGTCACATCCATTCATTTTAATGGTCTCTTAATCACCAGCAGAAACTATATTCCTCATGCAAGTTAATTACGGTGTAGCATTAGATGCTCCCAGCGAATGGCAAAACCGCTGGAACTCTACACATGCACTCGTTGTCAAGTCTCATCCATAACCTTCTCTGTACCTCTCTAAAGCACACTTCAGTACCGAATGGTCTGTATCACCCCGAGAGGCTCATAAATAGCCCACTACAAGTGAGCACATCATCCAGGCTAGTTATACTACATTCTCAGTGGTTCATCAGAGGAGAACCTGTACCATCATGGTTTGCACCATCAGCAATGCTCTTCTGCAGTATTTCATATTGCACTGCTTCTGTCACAAAGCATCCATCATTTCTGCAGAGAAAACTCCCACACTGATACATTATGCAATGAACAAACCACTGAGATCCATAATAACATATTCCTTATCTGCTGTATGTCAAAGACAATTAGCGTATTTTTCACCTGGTTGCTTATCAGTTCATTATATACATGAATGTTGAATCCATCTTCTGAGTCCCGTGGCTCAAGTGGGGGCGACAGAGGCCGAGATCATTTATGGTTGTTCAAGTCTTACTTGAAGCTGTCAGTTTTGGGGATAGAGAAAAAGCCTAAGGGCACCTGGGGGAAAAACACCAGTGCAATTGATCTGAATCACCTTGGTAGTATTTTTCAACTTGTCCTGCACATCACCACACACACATTTTCAGAACCGCTTGTCCCATACGGGGTCGCGGGGGAACCGGAGCCTACCCGGCAACACAGGGCGTAGGGCCGGAGGGGGAGGGGACGCACCCAGGACGGGACGCCAGTCCGTCGCAAGGCACCCCAAGTGGGACTCGAACCCCAGACCCACCGGAGAGCAGGACCGGGACCAACCCACTGTGCCACCACGCCCCCCCTCTGCACATCACCATTTGACTTGCTATTCAGGCTCTTTGGCCTTTTGGCAGCATCTTAATCTTTTGGTTCGGGCTGTCTCGTGTCCAACAGTGGGAGCACTTGGTCTTTGCCAAGGGTTGCTTTGGGTTTAGCCAAAAATCCACGGCTATCGCATCTGCAGTATTTCAGAAGCGAAGACAGCACAATTCCACATGTAGTGCTCAAATGCTTCCTGAACATCCGTGGAGAGTAGATATTATTCATATTAATTAGATATTCTTCTCCGAAGGGGCTTCGAGTGTCTGCCTCGAGTGGTTTGTGGGGTTTTGTTGTGCGGTCTGAAGGAGGTCTCCTCTCGCGTTTGATTGCTTGCCAAATGTGGAGAGTGCACCTGCTGTCTCGAGGTGCTGAGGACCTATGTGGCAGCCGAAGCAGACACAGTGAAGCCGGTGCCACGAAAGGGAATATTAATTGAGTACGCCGACGACTTGCCGTTTCACGGGAGGGGTTGAGCAGTCCAACATGTGGTTGCAGTTTCCAATAAATGACACGCTTCCCTGAAATGAAGTCAGGTTCATTTTTTCCCATTAATGGTTTTTTAATACCTCTAAATGAGGCAAACAAGGAACTGAGAGAAGTCCATCCCCACAGAATCTTAAAGTCTGATTTTTTTTTTTTTGAAGGTGAATGAGGTTTGGTAAGATTCTATTCCAGGGATTTTTATTCTGTCGCTGGTTCATGTCTATTATTTTGGGAGTACAAAATCTATTACAGACGGCCCCCGATTTATGATGGGGTTATATTCCGATAAGCCCATCGTAAGTCGAAAATGCATTTAATAGACCTAACCTACCGAACATCATCGCTTCTTATCCTTTATGATGGTTGAGATCTTCGATTGCGAAAGTCCAAGTTCCCGTGCGATGGCCATTACGGGCTTGCCGCCTTCACGCTGGGAAATTATGTTGAGTTTCTCCTCAAGAATAATTATCCTACACTTCTTCTTCTCACCAGTAGCAGGAGATACAGATGGGTATTTTGGGCAAATTCAGAATTCAAAGTACGGTTTCTACTGAATGTGTATCGCTATCGCACCATCCTAAAGTTGAAAAATCGTAAATCGGACCATCATAACTCAGGGACCGTCTGTACATTATGGGCAAGCAAAAAGACAAACTAATATTTTGCTTTGCAGTGACACTTTAATACATTTTTCCATCTATATACATTCAGACCTTATACAACACAGTCTGGTGCAAAAACTACTTTGATGGCTTGAGAAGATAAAACTATTACACAAACTACTTTTTTTCCAAGCAACAGGCATAAACATTCGTCTTTTTCCCATTACACAGCTATTTTACTTCTATACAAGCCCCTTTTTTTGCAATTTTGACAAAGCGCAATGAACAGTACCACAACACAGAGTCAGTCAACCACACCCAGGTGATTGCCAACAACGGAACTCCCCCGTCATCGATTCAGAGCATCAAAATCGACATAGAATAAACACGCATTGAAGTATTTCCAAAAAATACAGAATACAATAAATTCACTGAGCTCTGTGCAAAGTCTTAATTATGCTTAATGCTGCCTCTTTTTTTTCCATATGAAACAATGGTAATTCAACCCCCTTATCGGGACTTTGCCTAAGAGGGTGCTTTCATCAAACAAACTGTTATGTGAAGAATGAGTGTGTGTTTACTGGAGCTATTCTGGTATTCCACTCAAGCATTTTGCCGAAGTGTACAACAAAGTGCTTCTTTCTGAAACACAAATCTCCATGTTACAGGGCCAAGTCCCTAATCACAATCTATCATTCCAAACCTGCTTATTCTGTTCATGATGGAGAACCTCGAAGAAATCAGAACAATGAGCTAAACTCAAATCACCTTTACCTGACAACATGCATATTTCACTATTCCAAAGAGTAATTTAGAGTTCATAGACCTCTCAAAAGTTCTGGAGAACTGACCATTACTTCCATCCATCCCTTTTCATGCGAGACTGCAGAGTAAAGATTTCTGTATGCATGTTGCTTCTGGTAAAGCAGAAACTGGAATAGTCATAGTGCAGTACCAGGTAACATTTTTCATCAGGTTTAATTTGATATGGTCTTATGGCATGGGAGCGAGTGTTTCATTAGTAACAGCAGGACTTCCATTTGTCAAGAACAAATTGATGCTTTGCTGCATTGCCTCATTACACCATGCCCCCCGTCGCCCAGGGAATAGCACTACAACCACTGGCCTGGAAAGCCCACCGTTTTCAAAGACTCCGGTAAAAGTGTCCGTACAAGAATTTAAGAAGGATCCTCTCTCTTCTATCATTCTTTTAAATGTCTAAGTGGCTGATTTAAGGCAGGTCAAATAAACATTAACCAGGACACAGCAGGTCACGTCATTAACCTAGAGAAAAGATTTTAAGACCCTGGTTATGGCCTACAAATGCATCAATAGAACTGCTCCCAGATATCTACAAGACTTGATCATCCGCTACAGCGCAATCAGACCACTTACGCTCTTCCACATCTGCCTACCTGGTGATCCCACACACAAAAGGTAAAGCACAGAGGTTCTCGGTTCTGGCTCTGTTGTGGTGGAATGACCTCCACCTCTCACTCAGAACTGCTGAATCTCTGTCCACATTTAAAAAGGGTCTTAAAACTCACCTCTTCCAGACTCACTTTGCCCATGAACTCTTAAGTCAATGTAAGGTATAACTGTTCAGGCACCATAGCTTTAAGATCATCCCCGGATAAACCTTTACGCAACTACTCCTGTAATGTAATGTAAATGTTTCTATGCATCTCCAAAAATTACTCGGAAGGTGATCAAGAATCGTCAATATTCTGATAAAATTTTATGCAGTTACTCGTGTGATGGACATTGGTTCTTATGGTGGAAAGAAACGAACTGCACTTAAGAATCACACGTCTGCATCTAAATGTCTCTTTCTGCTAATGTAATGAACACATTGTATTTTCTATGAGATGTACATTGCTTTGGAGAAAAGCATCTGCTAAATGAATACAAGAAAATGTAAATAAGTGTAGATCAACAGTTCAGAACATTTATATTTCACTGCACCAGTTGATGTAAAAGCTGTTAAGATACCTGAGTAGCAGGACCTGGATGCTACTGATGACAGCTCCATCCAGACAGTACTTCTTGTACCCAACATGAAGAAAACCATGTGGAAGGCAGAAGATTAAACAGGTCTGGGAATCATTTCTGCCCAACAATGCACTCCCGTCATACCCAGCTGCACAAGCAAGACAAAAATGGGTCAGCCTAGTACAGAAGGAATGCGCTGAAGAGAGAAGGAGACACACATGCCACTCGCCAGGCTGCCAAACGGCAGCAAATTCTAATTGTGGCTTTGGAGACCAAGCAGCCATGGATACCGAGGAGAGAAAGCGAACAGTGGTCCTGAAGCAGCGGTTCTGTACTCTGACCTGCTCGGAAGAAGGTGACACTGAGACCACAGTCAGGTCAGATGGAGGTGTTATTCCCACACCGCCACCTATGCCTCGCCCTCTGCCACCACTCCTGAGGGGAGATCAAGCAGTTGCAGTGACCCTGTCTCTGATTTGCACAGGAACAGTGCAACATGGCAAAGTATTATCAAAGACAGGGATGGAGAAGGACACCAAATGGGGAAGAGAAGAGCATCCCCGACCAGGTGCAGTCATTTACTGCGCGATCTGCTCTTGATTTGGACAAGCGAAACAAAATCAGCCACTAATCATAATTATGTAACTGCCTTTTATTGCAAACAATGCAGGGATGGGCAGGCGGAGGTGAAGGAGGTGGGGGGGGGTTTAATGATAAATGAGCAATTACCCAACCATCTGTCATTCCTCTGGGTTGTTTCCCAAGACTGAGCGAAGCTGTGGCTGATGTCTTTCAGGTAAACTGGAGACTAAAAACTGTTTTTTGGGTTTGAATGAATGAGCGCATCTGGCTACCCCGTATTGGGCCGATGTCCCATCCAGGATGTACGCTGCTTAACCTAGAACCTTATGCTTCTAGGAGAGGCTCCAGACCAAAGCAACCCTGCCTTATAAAAAGCAAGAGGGTGAGAGAGTGAGTGAGAGTGAAAGAAAATATAATACAATTACCAACTCTGATATTCTGAATGCACAATGTAAATGCGGTATATGGTTTTTTGTGAATTACGGAGTGTGCTTGTGCAGGCTTGCATATCCCATGGTGCTGTTGTGCTTCTCTACAGTCAATAAAGAGAAATTAGTAATAGCCTGGCTACAAAACCAAGAATGATTAGAGCTTTGCTCCAGATTGACTTTAATTGATCACCCCTTATCCTTTCATCCAATGTGAAATTCAGACACGTCCTGGGCTGCTGTGTCTCGTATCTGTCTTGTAAGGCATTGATCTTTATCCGTCACAACCACAAAATCAGTACAGAGATTGATCTTAAACAACACTTAGATGCTGGGGCCACCCATAGCGGGGCCTCTTGGAAGACCAGAACACCACTGGGCCCACAAAACAAATCCTGGGTATTAAAATTTTTCACCTCTTTAAACAGATCGCTTTTGCTCCCTGCAAAGTAAACTTTTCCTCAGAGGAAGAAACAAAAAGAAGCTCTGCAGTGACATATATATATATATATATATATACACACACACACACACACACATTTTCAGAACCACTTGTCCCATATGGGGTCGCGGGGAACCGGAGCCAACCGGGCTATATATTTGGTAATATATCATATTTTATATTTATTATTTATCTGTCACCCTGATGAGGTAAGTCTGAGTCTGATACCAAAGAAATAGTTTGATGCCAGACAGAATATATAATTTTATAAGGACCTGGAATTTCACACATACTTTTTCACAAACGTGCTTCAAGTTAAAGTGAACTCACAGCTGAAGCAAACCAAATGGCACTATAGTGGTGCAGCAGCTCATGCTGATGTCTCACAGCATCTGGACTATATGACTCAACATGGGTTTGATGACTGCTCAGTCTGCATGGGTTTCGGATGTTCTCGATGTGCGGTTCAAAGACATTTGCTATAGGTGAACTGGTGACTAAATTGCCCTCTGTGTTTTGGTTGTATAAATGTGTGAAAGACCATAGGGAGTTTCCTATAGTGTATCTAACACCAAATTTACTGCCCTGTATCCAAGTCACCTTGGATCAAGGCGTGAGCCAAAGGCTAGGTGATAATGATTGTATGTCACTTTGGAGAAAACTGTTTGCTGAACGAATAAATGCCAGTGGGAAACCTACAGGTGAGTCTAACACCTCCATCTCTGGCACAGGTGGTAGTGTAGTGGTCAATGCTACTTCCTTTGGTCCCAAAGGGTGCAAGTTTGAATCCCAGCTGTAGTATCCTTGTGCAAGGCATTTATCCTGAATAACTACAGTAAAAATACCCAGCTGTGTAAATGTGTGAACAATTTTAAGTAGTTTAACATTGTTAGTTGCCGTGGAGAAAAGAGTCAGATGAATGTAAATGTAAATGGTTCTTATAATTATGCAGATAACAAATGGTTCTTACTATGATGTAATTGAAATTTCACTGGCATTGCTGTATTTTTCTATTTTTATCTTATACTATTATGTTTGTTGAGTGATATACAGCATTTTTGTCTTTATGTTTGGAGAATATTTTGAGCTTGCAGAAACACCTTCACTCCAACCAGCAATTTGAAGTTTGCATACATACCATTCAAGCAGTTCTGATTTTTGTAATCAGTCTCTACTAAAACATTTATTCCACTAATAAAATACAAAGTAATTGTAATGGTTAAACAAAATTTATTGTTTACATAAGACTCTTTATGATGTTTTCTCCAAAGTTCATAAAATATGGCTCAGCATAAATATGACAAATACACCTTATGGACAACAGCAGTTATCATACTTTGGTTGCGTAAAAGTAAACTTTTATAAGAGGGACATTGCTTCACTTACTAGTTTCACACTCCTGCCAATTCACGTTGACAAACAATGCCCCCCCCAGCAACTGTGAATTGTTCCCATAGTGCAATGCTGGCTTTGTCATTCTGGCCTCCTGTAGGTATACGTTTGACACAACACCCCGCCAGTCCCTGTCCCCTACGGCGTGTGTTTAAAACCTAATCAGACTTGCATTCAAGCCTTTTTTTCCCTCATTTGACCGCCATGGGCGAACGCGCTACAAAATCACAAGCAACCAGTCGGCAAGTGCTCGCACTGAGCGGGTGGTACACCAGTCGGGGAATAGCAGGAGCCACAGTCACACAATGCTAAATAAACAAAATTAAAATTTAATTTCAACAATGAAAGGGAAAGTCAAATGAAGACCAGTTGCATTTCAGACCACTAGATGTTAATATGTTCGGGAAAATAATATTTTCACATTTGGATATTGAATGAATTCACAGTGTGTGTGTGTGCTTAAGAACAAGTAGAAGAATAATTTTTTTTAAGAACAAATAAGACAAATGTTCCAGCTAAGCTGTATATATTTTATATTATATATTACATATTATATATTATATACTATATATACATGTATACATAAGCTGTATTTCTTACATTTGTAGGCTACAGAAATCAATATTTTGAAATTCCTACTACCTCATATATCATGCTGATAGGTCTGGTTGGACATGTCCCCGGAGGCCTAGAGAAAAAGATTTTGAGGTACAAAACCAGGAAGGACTTTAATTAACTTGCATCCTGTCAGTAAGGAGAGAATGGCCTCATTTGTCCATCAGAAAACTGCACTGCCCACACCTCTGCGGTTCATCTCGAAAGTGACACGCTAGCTTCGGCGCTCCAGGATCAATTGCTCTGAAGGCGTCTGGGAGAAGGTGCGGTATATTGCAGGCACCCGGCACCTGGCTCCATTCCCCTGGAGACACTGGGGGAAATGTGGGTTGCAGTGCTGGGAACGGGGGAGGTAATTTGCTTCCTAGCGTTGTGCGAGTTGGACAAAACCTGCCAGGACTATTTTCCACTCTCTCCCCATCAGAAACTAGCTTGTGGGTAGGGGCAGAGTAATGACCAGGGATTCAGTCACAGGTAAACACACAGGTCCTGCAGCATCACATTGGTGAGAGATGATTTGCACACACCACCTAAGGGACCTCTTTGTAGCCACAAGCAAAAGGTGTGTTTGTTTCTGTGATATACATGTTTTGGATAAACACCATTTATGAACAGCTGTTGGGGGTAGCTGGTAGTACAGTGGTTAGAGACACTTCCTTTGTATACAAAGATCGCAGGTTCAAGTCTCCCCTGCAGTTGTAGTACCCTTGAGCAAGGTACTTACCCTGAATTGCTCCAGTGAAATTACCCAGCTGTATAAACAGGCAAATAATTATGAGTAGTTGCTTTGGAGAAGAGCATCAATTAAATCAACACAGTCATATGCTGCTTAAAGACTGACCACATGTACAATGGTGGTCCTGTAAGATTACAATGGAACTGACAAATTATTATCGATTAGCGCCATAGTAACATCGTAGCGCAACACGTTACTCCCGTGTTCGTGGTGGTGCTGCTGTAAACAAACCTGCTGCGCTGCCAGTCGTATAAAAGTATAGCAATACAATTATGTACAGTACATAATACTTGATAATGATGATAAACACCAATGTTACTGGTTTTTCTTTACTATACAGTACTTTTTATCATTATTTTACAGTGCACTCTTTCCAGTTATAAAAAAGTTTACTGTAAATTAGTTTGCTGTCGCACTCGCAGCAGCTTCTTAAATCTCATGTTACCGCGTCTCTTGACTGCACCGAGGCTATACCATCTAGGTTTGTATAAGTATACCCTATGATGTTCACACACTGACGAAAAAGCCGAACGACGCATTTCTTAGAACGTATCCCCATTGTTAAGCAACACATGTCTGTAAACGTGTGGAATGAGACGGGCCCTGGTCTGCCAGCAATGACAGCTGGGCTGGAACTGAAACAAGGTGTTTTGGGAAATAATGAAATGCACACAGGACCCAGTCACTAGAGCTTGGAGTTACACTGCTATACCATACATGCATGACAAAATTACTTACCATGATGACTTGCAGTCTGACACCATTAACAGTGTGCTTGGAACACGTCAGAAATGAAGGGAAACTCACCTGAAGAACTCCATGAAGGAGAAGCCGTAGCCGTGCTGTTCCGCAATTCCGGCACAGACCACGTTGGCGGATGCACCGATGAGCGTCCCGTTTCCTGTAGGAGTGTTCATATTAGTTTTGTGACATGGACACACATTGCATTTTAAACACACGTGTGTTTTGAATGCTCTGAGCATGTTCCCTACACGGGCGATCCACACAAGGTGTTTTGGAATTATTCCATAAGACAACAGAGGATTACATGCAGTCTGTGTTAGAAGTATGGTAGCAGCATGTCTTTACTATGCTGTCAGCAGTGGAAGTATTTAACCGCACTGGCTATAAATGTGATCTTCTATCAATACCACGCCACCTTAGGTGCGATTTCATAGCAATACTAATTATTAAACTCTTATTCATCTATTTATCGCAAGCGAATTTTTCAATGCTTGGACACCTGTATATCAAAAATATGAGGTGCAGAGTTACTTTTCAAGGCGGCATCTATAAGAGACAGTCTTGAAATGTAGCCTCCAGAGCCACAAGTTAATAGGCCTAATTCTGTAAGGTGTCGTGCAGAGAAGTTTATGTCGGCACTGACAGTCACACTTCCGATCAATACTAAGCTGCTGGAGTGCAGTTGATTACACAAAAGTGTCACAGCAACTGATATTTTTTCCCAGATTCCTTCTTGTTGAAGTGATCTGCTGTTTCTTCTGGGCAGAGGTATTTTAAATAGCACCCCTCTCAAGCCTTTACTATGTACAAAAGTATCATCGGGTTGTAACACTTATGACTTCCATAATGATGCTAACATCATAATGGTCAAATAATGGCATTGAAAAAAGATCAAACCTTAATCCAACGAAAGCAATAAAAAGAATTGTAAATAAAAATAAATATGGTCAAAAAAGACTGGGAAAATATTTTGTACCTCTTGTCCAGATTCCCCCTGCAGACCTTTATGAACTTTCTGGATGTCGAACTGAGCCTAGCGGCTCATTCCTCAGCCTACGACTTCCTGTCTTGAAAGGAAGCTCCCTGACACCCATTACTTTCCACTAAAGTTGGTTCACCAAAATGCAAGGCATTGTTCTTTATAAAGTGCAGTTCTGTATAATGCGTCCTCCGACTGGGGAAACTTTACAGTTTCTGCTCTCCTGGGAAGTAGAAACGCCCCCTGAATAACATGAGAGGGTCTCTTAAACCCTCGGTTGTGAAGCAGTAACTAGGGGCATCTAAACTGCCATGAGTCGAGATGGTTCTGCGCTGCATGGATTGGCTGAGGATCTCCCTCCAGGCTTTCATTATGTAATGTGACGTATTAATAAATAAACGCGTTCCTTCCTTATGTTTTATTCTGCTTAGCGGCGGCGAGTCTGTCGCTCACCTCCGAGGCAGGCTCCCATAGCCAGAGCGAAGATGAGAGGCCTCACGGGCAAGTTCACGTCATCATCCCGGCTCAAATTTATGAGAACAGGAATCTGTTTTACAAAAATAAAAAAAAGTAATTTTAAATACTGTGTACAGTTTGAAATCTCCAGCACAGGGAGATTTTAATTTGACCCTGACATTAAAAGCATGGCAATCCAAGGGAGGCAACTGGCACTGAGACAACTGAATACAACAACACTCAATAACCGCACGGCGACGAAGACTCCTCCATGAGCAGCATATATGATTTCTACGTGCGTTTCTGGCTTACTGCAAAACAGGCCTTCTCGGATGACCAGTTCATGATTTGTTTCACCAATTCATTATTATGACACCTGGGCTGCACCTTTTAACAGCCTGCAACTAAGCATCCAAACAGAATGGACATATATCTTTAAAGTCATTTTTGTCATTAAGTCACGTTTCAGGTCATCCATCTATGAACAAGAACTACTTTATAAAACAAAAGAAAACACTAGAGAAGTGGAAATGTTTTACTAGCCTATTACCATTCGGTCTTGGCAATAAAACGGGTAGGCTCCGGTTCCCCGCGACCCCGTATGGGACAAGCGGTTCAGAAAATGTCTGTGTGTGTTGGCAATAAAGGGAAGATGGGATCTTTTCTGTGCCAGACAATGTCCAGAATTATTTTTTATTTAACAGTAAAATAACTAATGCTGTTACTGTTTTTATTATTAAACGACTGAATGGCAGCTACTTGCAACCGGCAACAAATACACACAAAAATAAAAATATGTTATTTGGAGGATGTAGAGGATGATGTAAGTATTTATTTAGAGGATGATGAAATGGGCAAAAACAAGCAAACCAAAGCCTGCAATGTTCACTGTATTGAGCAAAGCAAGGCGTTTATCAGCTCTTTGTATGAACACAGTATGCAGAGGCTAGTATGGTCCTTGACAAAGGAATTTTTAGAAACGTGCATCAGCTTTACACCACATTGTTTTTCCAAAAGACTCATTTGCAGCGCAAACAGAAGACACGCAAAAATACCGGCCTGACCTTCATCCAACGGCAACTGACTCTTCCTAGACAAACACACCATATGCTGTCTGTTTTATCTGAATGTGCCGCATACACACAACTGCTATGGAAAATTAAAGTGACCGACAAGAAAAATATCAAGTTAAAAAGACCCAAGGTGAAACGCAGAATTGAAAACAGCCTGTAATTCCCCCATATTTTCGGTAAACTGTCCTTCATATAAATGTGTTTGTACATCTACCTATTTTTGGCTAGAGATGGCTCAGGAGATATTTTTCGTTCTGAAATTTGTCACTCGGAGCATTATCTATGTTTTGATATGATGTGACAATCTCTAAACCGTTATCGTGCAGAAATACGGATTTCGAGCTACATTTTTTCCACTATTAATCTTTGTGACACTCATTCACATGGAACAATAAATGTAGGATTACAGTTGCCTGTGTCTTGTCACATAGTGAAAGGGTCAAGTGCAGCTTTCTAGATGAAGGATTGAGGTTTGGATGGCACTGCTTTCCTGTGGCAGCTCAAAAACAATCTGCAAGGGTTGCACTTTTGAGACAGAACCTACCAGAATGATTCTGGGATGCAGAAACAAAACAACTATGTCTTACATGTTTTTCACAGTGGTGCAGCAGGTAGTTTTGATGCTTCACATTTCCTTGGCTCTGCTTTAGACTTGAGTTCAAAGTCGCTTCAGTCTGTGTGGAGTTTGCACATTTTACCCATGTCCAAGTGGGTTTTTTCACCCCATCCAAAGACCTCTAACTTGCCCTTAGTGTGTGTGTGTGTGTGTGTGTGTGTGTGTGTGTGTGTGTGTGTGTGTGTTGTAATGGTCTCCTGTATAGACGGGTGAATGACTGTGCATAGTTTACTGTAGTGTATCTAACACTGCAATGCAATGAATAAAGGGATCAGCAGAAAAGGAGTTAATAATCACTGTATTTTATGATGAATACAAGTATCTGCTAAATGAATGCACATAAGTGTAAACATCATATTCATTAAACATATTCATGTTAGAATTCCAGCAAGATGAATTTTCTACAGATTGTAAATTGTGTGAGAATAATCCGTAAAAACCAACATCAAGAAGATTTCGCGAAGAGGCATGTTATGAATAGAACAATTATAAAAAGGTGACATGAGATGACCTCGATCTCCCTTCAACACTACACATAAAAAAAACTACAGTCCATTTCTAAAGTTGTATGAGCTAATGCATAAATACATTTCAGAAGAGAAATAAATGGGGAACCTGCATTTCCAAATGACCAGTGATTTAGAAATCATTGGTTCCCGTGCATAACTTGCAACATCCAATTGCCCACCTCATAAAGCAAATCAGCTGTTATTGCTCTAGCTCCCCAAGCTTTTCAATAAGATACGAAAGGGCAATATTGTTTATGGTTACCACAACAAGTTAATCAACATTCAAGTACATTTAGGAATAATTTCTCCCCTCTGGTGAATTGCTGTGCAGCGACTAAAAATATGACTGCGTTTCATTCCAGTGCAAAAACAGAATTCACCTTCTGAATAAAAACTGCTGGAGATTTAGGTGTTGTCATCAAAGCAATGTCAAACACTGTAAGTTACAGGTAAACAGTTTTACGGTCTAAATTACTGAAGATTGCACTTTCGTCTGAATAAGCGTATTGTTGAGTTCAAATGTGGGGGGGGTACTTGTTCTCATCATCAGTGCTGTAATGAATTTTAATGTGCCGTCTGAAAAACTGCCAGCGATAAAAATACATGAAACTAGAATATATGTTCCTTTCCCTGCATCTTTCTTTCACCAGCTCACGGTGTGCTGGGAGTTTCGAAGGACAGCGAGGAGTTGGCTGGGCTGGGATGGGGTGCTCACCATGGTAGCAGTGAAGGGGATGTTGTCAATAAGGGAGGAGGCCAGAGCAGAAACCCACATGACCAGGATGATGGCGATGGTCAAGCGCTGGTCTTCTGGCACTGCCTGTGGAAAGAAGGGCAGCAGAAACTAAAACCACAAAATGGGTCAAGAGTCATTTATTGCATTTTAATATTTTTATTTTATACATAATAAGAAAAAACAAGGTATGCGTTCTTGACTATCCGTCAGAGGCACGGATTATCGCTTTAACTAAGGGTCTTATTTGGACTCTTCAAAGCGTAGAACAGTCCAAGGGGACTACTATAGGACTAGCATACTTAGTTTTGCCATTGCATCACCAGAAAGGAAAAACAACTACAGTCGGACACTTATAGACTGTGAACATTTCTTCTGTAGTACAGGAGAACCACCAACACTGTATTCTGAACAGGGCACAACAGTGTGGATGGTTGTATTAAGACGTAGAGCAAGATGGGCATGGCATCAGTAAAGACAGCACCCATGTGTGACAAATGGCCTGGTTCTCCAGACAAGAGGTCACTGATTCAAGGTTTCTGGATGCAGCAGCCTTTATTCTGGAACTCTCAGGCTGGGAAAAGGTGTCAAGGAGAAGGGAATCAGAACATCCTTGATCTCTGGTCCTTCACCATCTCTCACTCCAGGGCAAAATATTTCTCACTGCCAGGTAAGGCTTTAAAAAAGGGAGTCATGGCCACTAGATGTTTGTTAACACTAAATATATGTGTTATAGCACCATGATTACCAGTACGGCGAGCAGATTGGCGTGTGTGACGTTCCATAAGCACTAACAGTAATGAGTTATGCTCCATAGTGCAATGCTTACATGTCTTGTCTATGTGTGTGTTGTGTTCTGCTCTGTCTCTGTCATTCGTCTTCCCATGTGCCACAGCATTATTCTTTGGCTCCTCCTTTCCCCTACCCGGAGAGAACATCCGCATCCCTTGTCATCGAGTCCAAGCATCAGGTCACATAGTGATGGCTAGCGGAGGGGTAAGGGAATTTGGAGCACCGTGGTGCCTGTCATGTATCATTATGCCCAGTGACTCCATGCAGTCAGAACAAGACCCGACACGTCCGCCTGGCCGTAATTCTGCAGTAAGCGAGCTGCCATCCCCTTGCTGACAGGGTTTAACAGGCGCAGCCATGAGATGCCGCCATGCGCAGGGCTAAACCGGCCCTCGGTGCCAGAGACGTTCAAGCTGAAGCCCATTCCACAAGAGCAAACAGCGATGCACTAATTTCATAGACATTTCAAATTACTGTGGGCTTGACTGAGTGAACAGACTGCTAATTTCTTACACTAGTCAGCAAAGAAATGCAGCACTTTAAGTTTTACAGTGTACCTTACTTTTACACTATTGGCAGCATCATTGTTAGAGGACACAGATTTGAAGGATACCAATAAATCCCAGGAGGATTCCTGCTGAAGAACCCTTGAGAAATGTCTCTGAACTGCTCCAGTAAAATATGCAGTTGAATAAATGGTAAAATTGTCCAAAAATGATTTTGATAAAAGCAGTGAGATGGCAATAAAATCGCATTAATAATAATTCATAGAACAGTAAAATATAGACTGGCAATATATTTAACGAGAAGTGCAGAGAATAAGAATGACTCTAAAATTGAGTAAATTCAAAGACAGTTTTATTCTGCTGAATGACATGCAGATATAATATCACTTTCATAAAGAAGTAAACTCCATCCGTTCTTTTACATTAATAAATTTAGCCAAAGTGATTTACAGTGTTAAGCTATTTAAAATTATTTACCCATTCATACAGCTGAGCAATTTTTGCTTTACCAGCTCATTCAGGGTAACTGCCTCGTTCAAGGGTACTATAGCAGGAGGAGGAATTCAAACTTGTGCCCTTCAAGTCTAAAAGAGTAGCTCTAACCACTATGCCATCTGCTGGCAGGAAATTAAATCAGTAATTTAGTTTCATGCCAACAGTAGTTTTCCTCCACAAAAGACCAATAAATGACTGAACAGGTTCTTAAGGTTAAGGAGATCTATCTCTCTGAGGCAAAATTCAAAGCATCATCTCATGGTCTCAGTGATGGTGCCAGACTGAGGCTTGGTGGAACCCTCCTCAAGTGAAGACCAGGTAAGCACCACCCCTTATAGGCCATAGATGTAGCTATGAAAGAAACCCCAGCAAAAGGTAACACTGAAAAGATTCTTAATGAACAAATCACAAGCTAATGTTAGAGAAACAAGTTGGTAAACGGTGGGGATTAAAGAAGCGAAATATAAAACAGAAAACGAAAGGAGCAAATATCTTACTTTAAACAAATATCACAGTATACAGACGGTCCCCGAGTTACGATGGTCTGACTTATGATTTTTTGACTTAACGATGGTGCAATAGTGTACGCATTCAATAGAAACTGGACTTCGAATTTTGATTTTTTTTCCCGGGCAAGCAATATGTGGTACGACACTCTCTCGTGATGCTGGGCAGCGGCAGCGGTCCGCATCTCCCAGGGTGCCACACGGTCGCTAGTCTATACAACCAATGCTCTACAGTGTTCTGTGATGCCAGCATTTTTTTTTTTGATCCCCCGTATCTACGTTGTGTTTTGTGCATCCATCATGTCTACGAAACGCCCATCTGTGTCTTCTGCTACTGTTGAGAAGAAGAGGAAGGCAATTACTCTTGAGAAGAAACTCAAGATAATTGCCCATCATGAAGGCCGCAAGCCCGTAATGGCCATCGCACGTATGCTTGGCTATGATGTTTGGAAGGTTAGGTGTATTAAATGCATTTTCAACTTACGATGGGTTTATCTGCACATAACCTCATCGTAAGTCGGGGACCGTCTGTATAATAAAAAAAGAGTAGATCCGAGGACCAAGAGCCATACATACCTTTATTAATGCCGCTGTCTGTGCCCCAATGTAGTCTAACAGCTGTAGCTGAGCTAAGGCCTGGCAAAAAAGCATGTTTCATATGCAGTATATGGATGCAGACAAGAGTTTCGCATCATATCCATAACACTGACGTTAAAGATTATAGTCATAAAAAAAAGAAGTTGACCAAGGATAAAAGAGTTTAATCAAAAACACCGATCATTAACTCTTGTTTGCTGGCTTCTGACCCTGTACATGTTTTAAACACTCACATTAATACAATAATTCTGAGCTCCTTTGTGCTAACTTTTGCAACTCTATGTGGGCTGAACGTTGCAGCCCAAGTCTGCTCATAATTGTTTGTTTTTGACGTGTATGAAGCCCCCCGGGAACACAGGGCTGTGTTTTTCCTTGCATCTGTGCTCCTTGGAAAAACAAAAATAACCCTGAACCACTAACAAAGCATTTTTTCCACTTCGCTTTGCATTTTTGAGAAGAGTAGACAGACCATACAGTCATATATTTAAATAAGAAATACCCTGTTAATGTACTCTCCTAAAAATACACTTTGTAGCTGTTGGGCATTCCTCAATATCTTACTGAGTGTTTAATAAAATGGGAGTATTAACTATGGCTATATTTTGCATACTTGGCTTGTAATAATAATATACATTTCAATAGTATGAACTTCCTGGATGTTCAGCAGCCTATAAGTGGAAAGTTGTTGCATTTCACCATGGTGCTACGATGCTCCTACCACTGAACACATATGACTAGCCAGCATTTCAGACAAAACCCATCCCGTTCTACAAGGAAAAAAAAAAAAAAATCACATACAAGGAGACCACAAGCCATACCTCCATCAGGACAAAGAGCGCTGCAAAGAATAGCAGGGTGGCCCACTCCACCCTGTGGAGGATGATCTCAAAGTCTTGAATGTCTGCCAGGACCAGCAGCCACAGGGCCCCAAGGATGGCAATCCAGCCTGGAGGACAAAGGAGAACAAATCACATCATGGTCCTCGGCAGTCTTACACACCACCTAGCTGCAAATTATTCTCATTATGATCTGCTGATCTTACAGCCAGCCACACAGACCCATACCTTAAAGTGAGTCAGTCACATCACACTCTGCTCCGCATTATGTTCGTCACAATTTATATTCTAAGCGGACTTACAGGAATTGGTTATATACCTTTGCCCTTTAAAATAATATAGGATAGCTACTGAAGTAATTAGATTAAGTGCATCACCAAAAAAAAGCCGCTCAAGGTTAAAATAGCAGCCTGAGCCCACAGAACTGAGGGCACAAATATCCCGTTCAGTTTATTTTTTTATTCTGCACCCTTCCCAACAGGTTGCCACAGAGCACTTAAAAAGGAATAATGAAAAGCACTGAAATATGTAAGAAGAAGCAGAAGTAACAAAAACACTGATAGTTTTTACTATATAGTCAATATAATATAATATAATATAATACAGAGTACAAAAAACTGAGCAGGGCAATTGTTCTGTTATTAGCATTTCTGTGGTTTAGAGTTTAAAATGAGTTCAAACCAGAACAAGTCACATGGTTTAAAGCAAGCCTGCATTTGAAATTAAATCCAAATGGTGTGTCAAATATAAATCACCAAACTGTTACTTGGTCGCTTTTTATGTGGTTTAACTTAAACCTTCTCGGCACATGGCTTAGCTGAGGTTTAAGATTGTAACTGAAACTTGTTTCCAGCTCAGATATTCTCGATATTTAAAACCCTAAAAAAAGGGGCACTTGCCTTAATTTTTAAAGCCAGGGAGAGCGTTATATTGAGTTATCATTTAGGTTTTTTGATTTTTCATGCAGTGTTCAAGGAAATTGACTTGCCCTGCAAATTTACATTTACATGTATTCATTTAGCAGACGCTTTTCTCCAAAGTGACGTACATCTCATAGAAAATACAATGTGTTCATTACGTTAGCAGAAGAGACACTTAGATGCAGACGTTGTGATTCTTAAGTGCAGTTAATTTGTTTCTTTCCACCATATGAACTAATGTTCATCACATGAGTAGCTGCATAAAACTTTATCCGAATATTGACGAATCCTGATCACCTTCCTAGTAATTTATTTTTTTTGGGAGATGCATATAAACATTTATGTTACATTACAGGAGTAGCTGTGTAAAGCTTTATCCAGGACATGCACAGCAACAATATAACAGCCACTGCTTTTCTCCAAAGCGACGTACATCTTAGAGGCCCAGGCTGCACAGGCAACGGTGCCGTTGCTCACTGTGCGCAGTGGTTTGCAGGCCAGCGGTGAGGCATGCAAAAGAAAAAAAAAACTTAATCAATGCAATAGAAGCTTTTTATCTGGCTTTTATTATTATACATGAATAATATACAGCTCTAATATATTTGCAAGGACTCAAAGAGCAATGAAGTAGCTTGTAAATAATAAAATATGTCATTATTTTGCAGCCGCATTGTCTCAAGTAACTTTTATTCACATTTATTCATTTAGCTGATGTTTTTCTCTAAAGTGAATTACAATGTTAATCTATTTACAATTATTTATCCATTTATACAGCTGGCTAATTTTACTAGTGAACTGGTTAGAGTTACTGCCTTTGGATCCAAAGGTTTCAGATCCAACCCCTACCTCCCACTGTAGTGCCCTTGAACAAGGTACTTATCCGAAATTGCTCCAGTAAAATTACCCAGCTATATAAATGGGTAAATAATTGTAACCTTAACACTGTAAGTTGCTTTGGAGAAAAGCACCTGCTAAATGTACAGGAGCAATTTAGAGCAAGTACCTTGCTCAAGGGCACTACAGCTGGAGGTGAGATTCCAACCTACAACATTCGGGTCCAAAGACAGAAGCTCTAACCACTACACTACACTACCACCTGACCCCTGAGGCAGCATGGTAGTACTTCAGGTTTACTTGCAGTTTAGTTGAGGACCAGCTAAACTTGTGCTTGTTTTGATACAGCAGTCACAATTAATTTAAAACTCAGCTACAGTATGTGCTAAACCCCTGACATGAAATCTGATCAACCTAAATCATAGGTATTATAATAAGAAAGCGACAGCCCCAAGGGGTTTTAGGCCAACTGCTACTCCCTAACAAGACTAACTAGAGATACGGGCACTTTTGCAGTTAATAAGGGGTTTCATTTAATAAGTTAATAAAACTTAATTAGTGTCCCATTGAAAAGGAAGATGGAAAGAGAATTATTAGCTAGCAATTATTTTAGAAGAAAATGTTTTAATTAATCCATTAAACACCATTTAAATACACCTCCCTGAACACCTCGAAGACATGGCACTTAAGATAATCAGCTGAGTTTCACTACCTTAAAAGTTTACTGTTTAAATACTTGCATAATACAGACCCTTCCTCTAGCATTCAAACATAATTCATTGCTGAAAATCCACCCATGCGGAATCCGCTATTTCAAATACACACCATAGTTAATGAAATGTATTCTTACTCTTCTGATGTTATGTTTACAAGTTTTGATATAAAGAAGGTCCTCCGCATGAAACTAGTTTTCCCCTATTACCAAGATTCGTAAGGAGCTAATATCTGTATAATGTGACTCAAGTGGATGTTACGATATCCGTCCGGGATGTGCATGGCTTTGAGGAAACATGTACTGCACTCTATGTGCCTCTTACTTATACAGACGGTCCCCGAATTACGATGGTCCAATTTCCGATTTTTCGACTTCATGATGGTGCGATAGCGAAACGCATTCAGTAGAAACCGTACTTTGAATTTTGACTTTGATTTTTTTCCCAGACAAGCAATATATGGTACAATACTCTCTCATGATACTGGGCAGCTGAGTAGAGCAGCAGCAATCCATATTTCAAGCTGTAAAAAAAAAAAACTTTCTGAACAGAGTGTATTCACACACACCGACTAAAACCACTTGTCCCAAGAGGGGTTGCGGCAAGCCACCACCTAACCTGGCAACACAGGGCACAAGAGGGCACACCCAGGATGGGACACCAGTCCATCGCAAAGCACCCCAAGTGGGACACAAACCCCAGACCCACCAGAGAGCAGGCACAGGCCTAACCTGCCACTCCATCATGTCCCCAGAGTATGTTCAGCTGGGGCAAAAAGATGGGGAGAACACTGAGAAATTCATGACACGGCAGAGAGAAGGCAACAACCTGTGAGTATTGGCTATTGAAAGATATCATATGGTCAAAGTAATTTTGGGAATTACTAATAAAGATACACAGTGCTGTCTGCTATGAGAAAGTCATCCCAGCCTTTCGGGTGCCATAGAATTGCACCTTACAGCACAATTAACAGCAAAACAGATTAAATTAATCATTATTCTGTAAACATTGTGGAGAAATTAATATATAATAAACAAGCAGTATCCACATATTTGGGACAATGAGATCTCTCCATTAGGATGCCCTGCTGTACAGTATATTCTGGGGTAATACACCCAGGTCAAGAATATCGGTTCACCTATTGGAAGTTGCCCAAGCAATACAGCTTTCTAAATCACTTTGCCAAAATAAGCCTGTCCAAGAAAAGGCACGATACACTAAAATTTCATATGGCAGAAGATACAGATATGGAAGCACATGAGCACCAAAATGATTTATTCACCCAAGTCATTTGGAGCAGTGGGATCAAGAGCATTTAAGTGGTTTGTAAACTTCCAAATGCATAACAAGATACAGCCCAGTCAGTTGGAGTCAGGACCCACATGCAGTGTGAAGTGTCCTGCAGACAGGATGAAGCCAGCACCTAGAACAAAGGTGCAACCAAGCAACACCCTGATAAAATTATACTCCAGCAAGCTAATGAAGTCATTGATGCACTTTATAACAAAGTGTGTGGGGAGGGGACAAACAAAGAAGCTGATATTCAAGATTGCAGATGTACTCCAAAAACCACTGCTCTCTGGATCAACACGAAAGCTCTTGGGACTCATGACATGCATTTTATCCGCCTAGCTCCGCACAACTGAACAACATTATGAAAGACCGCAAACTAAAGACCTATTCATATACAGTATTTATCTGAGGATGTCTTCCTCAGGGTCCCATGAAGTCAATCCCAGGTGAAGTGAATTTTGAACTAGTTCCTAATGTACCAGCTATCCAGTGTGCCCCATGGAATATACTTGTGGCTCAACAGCAGAACCTGAAAGCCCTACTCAATAAGCATGAGGATGCATTGCCCATGCAATGGAGCCAACAGAGTAGATCAGCAGCACGGTCACAGTTGTCACACCAGCAACCCCAAACATTTCAACCCTCCACAAAAAGCATTATTCCAACGGTAGATGACATTCTGTACAAGCTCCCTGATGTGTTCACATGTGCACAAGATTCATTTATACAGTGCAGATTGGACAAGGAGTAGATACATACTGACGTCACAATGTCTGATGGTCATTTTGAATATGCCAACACCTGTAGCTCTCAAGACACATCAGCGATTCATTAGCCTTGCAACTTACTTGGCAATGTTTCTTCTAAGAAGGTGGACAAGCAGGCAGTCTGGCACTGGCCTCCCAATTCACAATTTCCATTTGAGGAAACGAAGCATCTGCATACTGTAATACCCATGCAGAGATAATAACGAGGTGGACAAGCCCGTCACAGTGCAGTGTGACTCAAGCAAAACTGGACTCGGCGTTACCTAATGCAAGGGTCAACTGATTAGATATGCTTCAGGACACCTGCTGAAGAGACTTACACGTCCTCACACAATGAGGAGTCTCTGAGCATCCTATTTGTCTGCCAGTGTCTCTACCACTACCCTCTGATCACTGCATTTAACCCTGTTATCTTCTGAAAAAAAGTTTTGTGAAAAACCAACACATACTTGACAGATGCATCGGTGGATTTATTCAACGATTTCGAAAAAGACCCTTTACTCATTGTGGACCATAAATCTCATTTTTGAAATCTTGAACTTGGCGCTGGCCACCAGCACATGCTGTCACACACGAAACCAATTAGAACATATGGCCTATTGTAAAGATTTGGATTTTGAGCACATAATACTATCACCAGAACATCCAGAAGCTAATGGAAAAGCTGAGTTTGCTGTAAAAATTGTTTAAAAAAAATGTGCAAAGAGGCTTGACGCAGCTGACCACTGGAACGCTATTCTGATCTGAAGGAATACACGCACAGAAGGCAATCGGAAGCATCCCAGCACACCGTTTCATCTCCAAATGGATGAAAAATATACTGCCATCAGGCATCCACCTGCTGCAGTCAGATGTGATCAGCGGTATCCCTAAACTGCTTTGGCTGAAGTGACAGAATGCCAAGACAGGCTGCGATGTTACAGGTAGGCTCCTCTGAGAGGAAGGCAGCAGAATTTATAATTATACATCAGTACACATACATGCCAGAATTACGTGAAAGTAAGATTATCAGAGTGGCAGAAAGACTTTGCCAAATTAAGAGCTTTGATAGGGAAAAGCACACCTGCTCATTGCAGAACCTGACATACAGTAATCTCAATACCATTACATCTCATGTCCAGCCCCAATGACAGCAGCCATTGGCATGCCAGTTGATATAATGGGTACCTAATAGCTGTGCTATTATGTTAGGGGCATCATCCTCAGGCCCCCTGGCCTCCATTCCAGCAGGCAATCATTCCGAGGAATGAGGCACAAAGCATGCTAATGGCAGGTTTGAGGATTCGACGTGCCAATTAGAACCGGTTACAGCATGAAATGGTAAAATAAATGAGTGACAGCGTTTGCATCCACCGTGCTGTTGTTCCTATAATCTTCTGTAAGAAGGGAAGAGACAATAGGAGGTGGGATTGGGTCAGTCCTTTTTTGGATGCTGCAAAACTTAGTATCCATGGTGACATTTAAACAAGTGTACATTTTCAAATAGGTGTGGAAAGGATAGCCGATACTCAAACATTGCTAAATGCATCATGGTATTAACTTGGCGATACCATGAGACCACATTATATTACCATGGCATTTCTCAGATGTAGATTTATTTGTTTAGGTTTTTATCCATCCATCCATCTTCCTCCGCTTTATCCGGGGCCGGGTCGCGGAGGTTTTTATTTATTTTTTTACTAATTTATTAATTAAAAAGGTCAGACCAATATAGAAACAGAAGCTGTACACCAAGAAACTGAAAATACATACAGTATAGACACCTAATAAAATACAAGAGCCAAAGGTCACAGTTGTCATGCCCCCGGGGCAAGCGGAGCAATAACACATGCGGCCAATTGATGACCCCAGGGATAAAAGGAGCTCCGAATCCAAGCCACGACGCGGATTCTTGCAATCGCCCTAGTGGTCTTGTAGTTTCAGCGTTCTCCTCGTGCTCTTTGCATCCTGCCTGGTTACCTCGCTCTTGGTTCTTGACCCTGGCCTGTTTTCAGCAACTATCGAGTTTGCCTTGCCTGCATGGTGACTTTAGCGCCCCGAAGACTTTCGCCTGTCCCTCACCCAAGAGTTTTGCCTTGTCCCACGAACCCAGTCACAAAATAAAACCCGCACTTGAGTCCAGCACTCACCTGTCTCCAGTCCGTCTGTCCTGGCAATGACAACAGTGTTCAGTTTGGGTAATCATGCGGCACCAAATTCCAGAACATCAACCACATATTTTTGGAATTATTTCCAGTTTACACCAAACCATAGCCTTCTCAAACATATATTTACATCTTTATGTCTCCATAGTAAGAGGGTGCGGTGGCGCGGTGGCGCGGTGGGTTGGACCACGGTCCTGCTTTCTGGTGGGTCTAGGGTTCTAGTCCCGCTTGGGGTGCCTTGCGACGGACTGGCGTCCCGTCCTGGGTGTGTCCCCTCCCCCTCCGGCCTTACACCCTGTGTTACCGGGTAGGCTTTGGTTCCCCGCGACCCTGTGTGTGGCAAGTGGTTCTGAAAATGTGTGTGTGTCTCCATAGTTTTCTTTTTAGTTTTAAATACTTAACATTCCTCGGGAAAAAAAAACGCTTCCGAAGAAGTGGTTCTAGAATTGTTTAGTTTTCCCTAAGTGAGCCTATAATTTTTCTTAGTATTTTCTCTTCGGAAATTTACTTGTAAAATGTTTCTTTAATATACTGAATAATATTTGACTTATTAAATGATAATAAAGCAAATTTAAAACCAAGGGCCTGGAGTGAACTCCTGTATGCTACTAACAAAGTTTTAAAATTGTATAAGTTAAAATAAACCTTATTTTGTGAGCAAACACTGACATTAAATAAATTCTGATCTCAGCACCAACATTAGGCCAACTTACAGCGACAGACTTCAGATTGTGTAGGAGGACACCGCCATAGACTTGCAAAGTACACACAGACAGATCCCCCACCCGAGAACAAAGTGCCACCGTCGATAGAGCTGACATGGGACAATAAGTATGATGGCTTTTGATTTCCTGTCTCCAATGATTTCCCCAAGAGGTGCTTTCCAAACCTGAGAGAATCCACAGTGTGCCCGTCCAATTAAAAAGTGCATTTTAAAGGAGTCTAAACAAGATGTACTCATTTGTCATTGATAATGAAGAGAATCCCAAGCCAGCAAAGTGTATCTCAAACACCTATTCGCTGTGATTTATTTAAAAAGCACGACACCTTCTTAAAATCCGATGCGAATCATCAAATGATAATAGATACTCCTGGGTTCACATCATTAAACTAGGTGTAATGCAGACTGGCCGGGGTAGGGACTGCGTCCCATTTTGTTTTTAAGAATTCCGAGTGTTTGAGACGTAGCTCAAAAAAATATTTAGCATCATCTTCCTGGTTTACAAGTTACGTGTGAGCACACAAGGAACAGTATTTTAGATTGTATGTTATATGCTATATGTCATATATCATCTGTAACTGTATATGTAACATTTATTAACATTATATGTTAAACATGTTAATTATATATAATATATTCGATACTATATCATATTTAATATTTCTTATTTATCACTTGCTGCCTAATATATCCCACCCCTTGACAGGTGCCATTGTAACGAGAAAATCAATGTTATTCACTTTACCTGTCAGTGGTTTTAATGTTGTGGCTGATCATTGTATGTGATATGGCAGTTTACATATTATGTTGTCTTTTATTCTTCCATCTCAAAAACTGGTACCTTTTGTATTAATTCATTAATCAACAATATAATGATGACACAGAATAAAAGCATTAACAAAATACTTCAACATCAACTAAAGCGCATTTCCGAAATATCTTACTGAAATTAATAAGCACAATGTTGGATTTTTGACCTCTGATCTTAAACCGCATGCACTAATGAGGAAAGAAGTGTAGCGTTCATCGCTGAGCAGTGCATCAGCGTGGGTGGTGCGGAGTCAGTCCTTGTCGCACAGTGAAGAAGAGGTCAGGAATCGTAATTAACAAAACATCTCATCATTATTACACTACAGCCTGCAGCACTGAGGGTGTGTAAAAGGGGTTTTGCATCTAGTATCATAAAGGTTGTCAGCTTCAGAAAGGGAGATATCATCAAGTCCTCAGGGGGACACAAGAGCGAGAATGAAATTTGCAAAATATTTCATTGCATTATGAATTTAAAAGCTGTTTAGTGGGTCCTGAAAATGGCAGATATGACCAACGCTGCTTAAACTATCAATCAAGAACGATAAAAAGGGAAGAGTCCTCGTATAAGTGAAGGACCTGCACTGAAGATTGTTGGCTTTCTTTTTAAAAAAAAAAAAAAAGGCTATGAAAAAGGGGAAACTTGTAAGTCCATTTGGACAAAAAGATCTGGTATGCAAAAAAATAATGACAGTGTTAGAGGGACTTCAAGTCTTACTTTACATGTACTTTATAGTACTGTACAGTACTTATAGTATCTCTAAGAACTATATAGTACTATATAGTACTATAGTATACTATATAGTATAGTAAATACTATAGTACTTTATAGTACTATAGGTACTTTATGGTCCTTATAGATACTTTAAAGGGTCTTACGATGTATTTTCGTTGATATTACAGTCCAATGTTAAATTAAGTGGTTCAACCACAAGAAAGTTGCATTTCAAGCTTTGGTCCTCCATGATTTGATGGGTCTTCCACGATAAAAGTAAAATTAGGAGACTGTCCCTTCTGTCAGAAAAGCGTTCCAGACTCACAACAGGAAAGTAAAAGTTTAATTACCGGAGCTGACTGCCTGCTGTTAAAACTGCATGATTAAACAGAATCACTCTTTGTGATATGTTCAAGTATGGCTCATCTGCACAAGGCTTTCATGGAAAGATCAGTGGTGTGTGTGTATATATAGTCTAAACAAGGCACCAAAACAGCCCCGGTGGTTGACAGAAAACTGCCTTGTTGAGCCCTAGTACTGGCAATTATGAGGATCACCTACTGGCACAGAGATATGACAATGCGTTGAAGAACACCAGCACGCCATGGGCAGCAAGCACATAAAAATCCCTCATTGTCAACGTAATTGATATTAATTTGATGGACTTACTCAGCAATCCTATTGCACACACATTAAATGCAATTTCATTGCTGCATAGGAATAGTTTTCATGAGTTTTAATCATTCCTGTTTTGGAGAGAAACTCTGGAGTACCTGGAGGCACCTGCTCTGACAGCCTGGCAGGTGTAGTACAATGACCTTTGAAATTTTCCCAGCTGTAGAGCAGACAGCCAGGCTCAACCAAATATTTTGCATGTCACAGTACATGCAATTTCTTGGATCCTTCATGCAGCGATAACTTTTTGAAGCATACTTTACCCCGAAAGCCCTTGCCGAGGAAAAAAGGACATTGTGCTATATGATAACGGGCCACAGAGCACTCTTAACAACAGCACTGCAGCTTCCGAAAAGTAGAGGGTGGACAGCTCTTAATCACTGAATGCTGTTGACAATGACAGGGCTGGCCTCAACTTACCCAGATCGAGATGTATGCTGGGCACAAAGGAGTTGAGGAAGAAGATGAAAATGACCACCCCCAGGACAGTTATACATTTCACCAACAGGGTCTTGTCTGTTATTCTGTGCTGTAAGAGGGGAAATAATAGGTAAGATACAACAAAAGCTGCTCTTTGTGATTTCCCGGAAGTGCCGGCGACAAATTTCACGCCCTTTCTACAGATGAGTACTTTCAGTATCGTAGTCGAATTAACTGCTGTACTCTGTTCAGGTTGGACCCTTCCTGGCACCTGAACTAGCAACATTCACATTTTAAATCTGTACAGTTTTGAAAAGTAAATAAAATACATAATGGCCCTCAATAAAACAACTTCTGTGTCCCGCTGTGTCCACCATCCTTGCTTTTATGGAATGGCGGTTACAAAGGAAACCATTAGAAATCAAAAGTAAATAACTAAATGATCTCTTCAGCAACTAATGGGGTGATTGCATTGCTGCCTCACAGCTGGCCTGATTCAGTTTTCATTCCTTGTGACATAGTCCCCTGTACTTTACCCCTAACACATTATATACTCCTTCACCTTCTTCTGCAGCTGCTGAATGTTGGTCTCCCAGTTCTTGTCCTCTTGGGAAATTTGCCTGAAAGAAACAAGGAAGCACATTATCCAAGGCTTCAAACACAAAGTTAAAAAACGACAGCCAAGACATAATAGTACTAATAATAGCATAATAATAATAGTAGATCATTACCAACATTTGCACCTCAAGCTCAGTCCTAAACTTATAACAAATACATAACATATATATAACTCATAATGATAACTCTAGGTGGTTCGAGCTGCTGCCTTTGTATCTAAAGGTCGCAGGTTTGATCCCCACCTCCGGCTGTAGTACCCTTGAGCAAGGTACTTACCCTAAATTGCTCCAGTTAAAGCACGAAGCTGTATAAATGGGTAAATTGTAACCTTAACATTGTAAGTTGCTTTGGAAAAAAGCATCGGCTAAATGACTAAATGTAAATAACAGCAAGTCACTGGTAAATCATCCATTTATGCTTGCACATTACTGTCAGTCTGCCATGCATTTGCCAGCACTTAGACAGAAGGTTAATTTCCACAACTCCTCAGTTTCCCAAGTATTCCAGCACTCCCAAAAAATACAGTGTTTTAACTGGTCTCATTCCACAGGCTGCTGATGAGATGTGACGCACACTCTAAAATCAACATACCGTGTGTTATGGCACAAGCTCATCCTCACGGAACAAGCCAAAGCACAGCACTAGCGTCAGTTAAAAAGTGACACGGGAAGCTCGGCGTGTACAGAAGACCGTTAAACTTTAATTCGATTTCAGCCGGCGTCGGTAGTCTTTAACGAAATCCAACCATACATTATTGATCCTGTGAAAGTTTAATCTGACACGACCAAACATGTGCGAATCATTTTGGATATATCGGTGAAAAACTCACAACGTTGCAATCAAAAGGTAGTCATGACCAAAAAGTCCTTTTGAGAGAGCTGAACAGAAGACTTGATGTCAAATAACGAATTTTGCGAATTGCTTCTGTAGGTGTATACATCCATATCCACCGGCAAAGAGCAAAGGTGTTAACTGTGCCTTAAATTTGCTTTGGATAAGAGTGTCAGCTAGTTAATTAACTTGATATTAAAGGTTAGTGAAAGTTAGGCAACCTTTAGAAGAGCCCAAATCCAGTCTCCTGCTGTAGGAGCCCTGATCAAAGTGTTTACCTTCAGCTGCATCAGTAAATATTACCCAGCTGCATAAATGGATAAAAATTGTAAGTAGTTCAACGTTGTACATTGCTTTAGAGTGAAACGTCTGCTAAATAACAATGAAGTTGCTTTGAGTAAAAGCGTCAGCTACGTTGGAAAGCCTAGTGAAAGCCAAGCCACCTCTGGAAGGTTTTTAGCTTCTTGCGTAGGAGGCTCTCCAGGTTCAACACCTTCTGCATCAGAAGGCACTTGACAGCGGTCTCCTCGCGGCTAGCTGGGTTGATGCGCTGCGCCGTCTGCCTCCACACCAAGATTTCGTGCTTGAGCTCTGCAAGGGAGTCACGGAGAGAGAGCCGGCCATGAGAAAGCGCCTCAAGAAACATACCCGCAGAAGGAAAACGGAAACAAGGCACATGTGTCTTTCTCCATTCCCTCTTCCTCCACCTCGATATCGTGGCTGTGTATTAAACAGTACTTCAGAGGAATGCTTCCTTCCTTCTTTCTGCAGAGCAGCTAAAGGAAGGGAGTAAGGTTCAAAAAGCATTGGCATTAACCTCCATTTGCATCTGCTCCTACAATTTATTACTCTGCATTTACCCTACTATTTATTTTCTTTTGTATTTTGCAGTACTGTGTATTCTGTATTTCTGAGTGTAGGACAAAACCCCCTTCGGACAAAAAATTAACAAAATTTTTCTTCTTCTGATTATATGTAGTTTATGAACACTTCTCTGGATTGTAAAATACTACATTTATTATATACTGAGACTGCAATAAGGAAGGCATCATAAGTATTGTATTGTAGCATACATTAATACTTGCATTATAAATTTACAGCCCACTGTTTGACAACATAAAATTATTGGTACAATCATAAAAAAAGCATAATTAAAAAACATCACATTGCATCTTTGAAAAATAAAGAAATATTAAACACATCATTGAGTGTTAAGGTTTATTTCATTTACTACTATCTATTTACTACTTTCGTGTACACTTCAACAGAGAGGGTTTTGTCCTACTCTGTGTTTCAAAAGAGAATGTTTTGTCCGAGGGGTTTCTGTCTGGACCCCAGTATTTCTATGTTGCACTGGTAGAAGGTGAACTGAATCAAGGAAAGACGTTTGGCTGCTAATAGTTTTAAAACAAACGGTTCACCATGGTTGCATCAACAATAATAGGCAAAAGCAAAAGAGCAGCAGGACCTCAGCTTTGAGTAACAGGACAGGTGGCATCATGGTTTATATCATGGCTGCCTAGTTCCCCCCCCAGCAAAGGTTCTTATTCTAGTAGCTGGAAGAAGGTTTACATGCAGGAAGGCTGAGGGTGAAGGCCGCAGTGATACAGATGTGTTTGCGTGGGTGTCAATTTGCACCGAGGCGCTACTGCCTGTAGCCCGTTGTCAAGAGGTTGCTATGTAATTAAGGTGGTTCCCTTAACAGGATGTAACTGGGATCAGGGAGGAAATACAAGCTATTCTGCAAACAGGCGTCACGACAAGCTTCCTGGACAATGTCATTGCAGGATCGAAGGTGAGCAATTTACAGACCCTGGTCTCCCCAAGGTGTGCATTATAGATTTTTGGGTTTAATCTGAATCATGTGCTCACTACTGAGCTGGGTGCATACTAAGCCAACGCCAGTCTAAGAAGCCGACCGGCCCTCCCCATCCACCCACAGCCAAGCCCGAACCACAGGCTATTAATCCCATGCAGCACTGAACAGGCTGGTGCACTTGTCACTTTGTATGTTCTTGCAGTCAGACTGGACCTCACCCCCTGGCACAGCTTCCTGCCTCAAACACGCTTCGGACATGCTCCACACAGCAGGCATCTCGGCTGTTTGAAGAGGCCGCGGCACTATCTCCAAGGCACACTGCAGCTTGCCCTACTGCTAAGAGAGATATGAGTCTGGGATGTTTTTCCCCCATGAATGGCTCACCAATCAGCTCTTTCATCAAAGGAAGGGATACAAGGTGGGCAGGGCATTAAACCTCCCCCGAGCACGCAAGGGCATCGCCAAACGACACCGCCTCATATACATTCATTATCAAAACAGCCAGCTCTTGGTGTGAGATTATCGGTCTCTGGGACACCTCAGCCACAGCTGACCAACTTCAGGATTCTACACTGTCTGATGATTGTAAGACAGGTAAGTACTGATGACTTAATGGCAGACTAAATAAAAGGTTATTTTGGGCTATGGGGTAGACCACTGATTGACATCACGAGAAATGACCAGTGTGGACCTTCCCGTGTAGCAGGACTTAATATAATTTAACATCCCGTTCTACAGGGTAACAGAATGCAGCAAAAGCCACACTCACACTAGCACTTGTACAATGTTAGGAGGTGCTCCAGTCATAACCCAGAGATATACAGTGATGTTCAGACCTAATGAAGGCTCTCAAATCCCAGTTCCCCACACACAGACACGGAAACTGCTTGTCCTAAGTGGGGTTACAGCGGACTGGAGCCTACCCCAGCAACACAAGGTATAGGGCTGGAGGGGGAGGGGACACACCCAAGATGGGACACCAGTCCATAACAGGGCACCCCAAGCGGGACATGAACCTCAGACCCCCTAGAGAGCAGCACCCGGTGAAGTCCATTACGTCACCGTACCTCCTCCCATAGTTCCAGTACTTGTTTAAAAAGTAGTATGTACAACATACGATGTATTTGTCATAGTAAAGGTTGCCCCATAGGGACAGCTGGTAGTGTAGTGGTTAGAGCAACTGCCTTTGGATTTAAAGGTTACAGGCTCACTCCCTCCAACGGGCTGTAGTACCCTTCAGCAAGGTTACATATCCTAAAATTGCTCCAGCAGAATTAGGCAGCTGTATAAATGGGTGAATAATTGTAACCTTAACATTGTAAGTCATTTTAGGAAAAAAAAGCATGAACTAAATGAATAAATATAAAGGGGGTGAATTCTTATGCACCCAGTTATTTTGAGTTTCATATTTATAAATAATTCAAAATCGATTTGTAGAAATGTGTTTTCCCTTTGACATTAAAGAGTGGGCTGCTGTTGATCAGTGTAAAGAAGTCTAATAAAATCCTCTGTGATTCAAGGTGGTAAAACAATAAAACATGAGAAAGCCTCGGTGGGGGGGGGGATTTTTAAAGGTGCTGTAGACAGCAGGTACAAAACTGACACAAGACCTTTCCTCTCAGGTGGTCCTATTTCAAGCAAGTGATGGTTTCTGCAAAGAGCTGCTTAATGCCTGAAAACGGATGCTGTCTTGTGCTTTGGAACAGCAATGCTACTGTTTTCCAAGTCTCCAAAAAGTTTATACTGGCCTTTATCCAAACTTATCTGGCACAGTGTTTACTGGGTCAGTGTCTATTTCAAGGGGACATGAAGGATGCCAGTTACAGTCCCTTTGAGATGGGTTGAGAAGTTAATTAGGTTTTTGTGAGGTCACCCCATGAATTTACCATACAATCTGCTCCTCCTCAAATAAACAGTTGGAACAGTTTTCATAAGTCACAAGCAAGGCTGATACTTTTAATAAGTAATGTTATGAGCTTCTTTGACGTTTTGTTGACTGTTAAAGTCAGTCAGAAGCTAAATTATATCATTAGAGTAAAGTGTTCAAAATTTTAAATGTTCTTTCACAAATCTAGGTCAGTGTTGTGAAAAGATTATTTTTCTCCCTTCAGATTATACGGGAGCGAAATATGTGAATTATGCTAATGCATCTACAAGACTTGATCATCCACTACACCCCAACCAGACTGCTACGCTCTTCCGTATCTAACCGTCTAATGGTCCCATGCACAAAAGGTAAAGCACGAAGGTTCTCGGTTCTGGCTCCTTTGTGGTGGAATGACCTCCCCCTCTCATTCAGAACTGCTGAATCTCTGTCTACATTTTAAAAGGACCTTAAAACTCACCTCCTCCAGACTCAGTTTGCCCATCATCTCATAAGTTCATGTAAGGTGTAAATGTTCAGGCACCATAACTTTAAGATAATGTTCTGGATAAACCTTTACACAGCTACTCCTGTAGTAAATGTTTATATGTATCTCAAAAAAAAAAATTATTACTAGGAAGGTGATCAGGAATCATGGATATTCTGATAAAGTTTCATGCAGCTACTCATGTGATGAACATTGGTTCATGGTGGAAAGAAATAAACTAACTGCATTTAAGAATCACACGTCTGCATCTATGTGTCTCTTTCTCCTAATATAGTGAACACATTGTATTTAATATGAGATGTACGTCTGCTAAATGAATACATGTAAATGTAAATGTCATGCATTCAATACTGTGAAAGACATTTAAACAAAAAAGGGATTTCTTTTCACAATCTGCCTGTGTAGATATGAGCATAGAAATCACTGAGGTTTAACCTCTGAGCTGGATAGGAAATTATCTCTAGGTTCAATACCACTGATATACATCGGTGTGGAGGTGGACAGATATTTCTAAGCAGAGTTCCTCGCAAGAGAGATGGGTTCAGGTTACAACTCACCAACAATCTCTATGGGTTCCTTGTTGTAGAGCTTCTTGTTCCAGTAAAGCAATCGCAGGAAAGGAAATGAAGTGAGAAGAACAAGGCAGATCCCCAGGAGCATGAACCCAGTGAAGGCAGCAAAGTCAATGCCCTGGAACACAAAACATATCTGGTCGGTCATCTTTCGCACTCACTGGGGCAACTGTGATTCCGCTTGTACGCCAGCTCTAGAAACCTGAAGGGTGTTAAAGTACCAGGAAAGGTCCTAAGGAATAAAGCAAACATGCAAGCGGAGACAGCTAGTAGTATAGTGGTTAGTGCTACTACTCTTAGGCCCAAAGGTTGCAGGTTTGATTACCACCTCCAGCTGTAATACCCTTGAGCAAGGTACTTACCCTAGAAATTGCTCCAGTAAAACTACCCAGCTTTATAAATGGATACATATTTAAGTACCTTAACATTATAAGTCATTTTGGAGAAAGATGTCAGATTAATTTAAGTAGACAGAATTATAATCCACTTTGAATAAAAGCATCAGCTGTTAAACTCATCACTTGTATCCAATTAAAAGCATGATGTTTGCTACACTTAAATCCACTAAAAATAATGAGTAAATAGTAAGTACTAATGAGCACTGAACACTTGCGCAAAGACCTTCTCATGGAAATTGCCCTTTTCCAGTGACTTCAGGAATCAACAACAGTTGCAAAACAACTGCTTCCCCATTTCCAGAATGCATCTTCTTGGGTTTCGTTCAGTAATACCGTAGAGCAATGCTGTCATAACCCAACAAATGTGAGTGCAAGGCCCTGTTTCCTGACTGGGCAGGGACACCATGGTCAGGACAAGGGCAACATGCAGACTCCTCACACAAGAGAGAGGAAAAGCAACACAAGAAAAACCTAAGAGCGTATTTAACTTTGTGATGTCATCACAAATGAATGGACACATTCATAAAGAATAGATTTCCTTCCTCTCAAATATAATCCAAATAATGAGTCTCTTAAAGGCTTATCTCAGAATAGGGTTTGTAAATTGCACAGTATGGTAATATGGGATTTTGTATCCTTTTAATGCACAGATTTATTTCTATTTCTGTTTCTGGGAAATGGCACGAAGAAAGCCGAAAATTCAATAAATGGAGAGTAGGATGATGGTAATAGCCTCCTTGTTATAATTCAGCTCCACGCGGCTCCAGCTTGGCAGCGACTCGGCTCTGGCTTCCTGAGGAAACCCGAGCTCCTGAAAGCGTCGCTGTCTGAAAGGCAGCTGAAAAGCACAGGGAAAAAAAAAAAAATCCCTTCTCCACCAGCAAAAACAAAATGGTTTGCAGCCTGCCATGTTCAACAAATGGCAACTTCGAGTAGCAAGCTTTCCTTCTAGGGGTGCAGACAAAGGGAAGGAGATTGTACCAGGAGATGACAGAGCGATTCCCTGGCCAGGATATTGCTGATGTTTTGTGACAAGGAAGCATGGGGAAGGAGGGAAGAGGGATAAATGGTGTACAGTGACCTCTGCAGGACTTCTGAAGTTGGAGAAAGGGAGAGAGCGAGAGACAGAGACACACAGGATGTTGGTGGGGTGGGGGGCTAATGCTAAGCAACCTCTCGCAGCCAAGAAACACTCAGTGTTTATTAAGACTGCAGTTACACATACAAAACTACCCTACAGGGTGACGAAGTGATTGCTCGAATCCAAGATATTTTTATTTCACAGGCTCCGTTCGGGTTCCGTTCAGCGTTGGCTGCACAATCACGCTCCTAAATAATGGCTGCTAAGCGTTTCTAATAATACAGAAATAATTCAAACAAACCCTTATTGCATCGTCCCTCAATTTCGCACTCACGCGCTCGTGTTCCGGACATGTGCGCTTACTGGGACCAGAGCGACCGCCACCCTCCTGACTCGGTCGTGATCACAGCCTTTGCGAGAGCAGGCCGACTGCAGCTCCCAAAGCTCGACCGCTCTATCACCCTTTTCATCTGTTTCTCACACCACTCCATCATTTCATTTCCGGAACCCACCCAGAACAACAGAGGGACACTGTCTACTTCTGGACCGACGTCAATGGATGGTACTTAAGGTACTTAAAGAGATCCAGCCTGACCTGAGACTCAACTCATGTCTTCAGAGACAACAGCCCGGTCACGCTTTCAGAAGGACTCACAGTAGGTCCGGTGAGACACACATCTGAGCTGACAGCTGAAGGAATCAAATAAATACTCATTACGACTCCAGAGGGTAACATGACAGGTACAACAAATCTACAATACACAGGTTCAATGGACCCCGGTGCATCATTTGAACCAAGACCAAGCACACAAGTGGTTGAAGCGTGTTGGCAAAGGTTTGGAAAAACAGCGGGGAAAGTAGCAATGCTGTCTCACAGCACCTGTGTGGTGCGAGAGGAGAGGGGTTCGATCCCTGCTCAGTCTGTGTGGAGTTTGCATGTTCTCCCCCATCTGTGTGGGTTTCCTCTGGGTGCTCTGGTTTCCTCCCACAGTCCAAAGGCATGCTGTTCAGGTTCACCCATAGTGTGTGTGTGTTCCACTGATTTATGGATGAGTGACCCAGTGTAAGTAGTGTATCTAGCAGTGTAAGTCACCTTGGTCAGTAAGATTGGTAACATTGCACAGAGTTTATTTGAAGTCGCTTTGGACGAAAGCATCTGTTAAATAAATATATGTAAATATATTATGGGTGAGAAACAGGACCTTGGTAGCTGATTACAGTAAAAACCTCCCACACACTCTGCTGTGCCGATAGAATTATAGTAATGAGCAGAGACAATGTGACAAACTGTCGCCTCTATATTTGACACATCTCTGTCAAGAAATGGGCGATCGCTTCCTTCCAAGGCAGCAACTTAATGTGTATCTTTTGTTTGTCTTGATCTAAAAACATCAGGCTCATTATGCAGCCCATATTGCCACAGTCGCTTTCATTAAGCCATAGAATGCAGTATGTTCCATTCAATTATCCATTCATTAAGGCTGCATTTGCTGCATGGATTGAATAGATGATCAGAGCTTAGCGGACAACTAAACCAGGCTGTTTTTCTTAACTCCAGCAATCAGTAGCCGGCAACACATTTTCAGTCTCATAGCCCTGATTATGAAAAAAAAAAAAAAAAAACACTTTCATTATTGTTTGTTTAAAATGAAGCAACGGCAGCGACTGAAGGTACAGAAAAGGATAGAGGCTTTCAGAATGACGTCATGTGAACACCTATTCTCTCAGGAAGGGTGAGTGTTGTATATTTATCAGCCTTCAATGGAAGAACTTTAGCCATGAAACCAGTGCAATGAAAATCACCGAAAGGGCAACATCAAAAGGGAGTTACTGTTGCATCGCTGAGAAAGAATCATTTCAGTAAATATTTTACATTAAGTCATTTACCTGACCCTTTTCTCCAGAGCAACTTACAATATTCACCCATTTCTACAGCTGGGTATTTTTACTGGAGCAATTTAGGGTAAGCACCCGTTGCTCAAGGGTAGTGCAGCCAGAGGTGGGGATCAAACCTGCAACCTTTGGATCCAAAAGCAACGACTTTGAACACTACACTACCAACTGCGCATATAGCGCGATCAGCTATATATGTAAAGCAGGGGTCCCCAACCCGGGCCTGTTAGGAACCGGGCCGCACAGCGGGAGGTGAGCGGCGGGCGAGCGAGCGAAGCTTCATCTGTATTTACAGCCGCTCCCCATCGCTCGCATTACCGCCCGAGCTCCGCCTCCCGTCAGATCAGCGGCGGCATTAGACTCTCATAGGAGCGAACCCTACTGTGAACTGCGCATGCGAGGGATCTAGGCTGCGCGCTGCTTATGAGAATCTAGTGCCTGATGATCTGACGTGGAGCTGAGGCGGTGATGCTAGCGCTGGGGAGCGGCTGGAAATACAGATTAACATTAGCAGAGAGGTTTGACTGCGCAGAGACCATAATAAATCAATTGCTTGCAAACTCATATCAAAACCCTATCAGTGAGTGGCAAGTGACAGTTAAGCTGCATGTGGCGGCAGGCTTTAAGACAGAATCCGACACTTATTTTAGTCCGCGCGTGGCCCGCCCATTATTTCATTTACCATTTCCGTCCGCGCCTCTTTCCCGCACTCCGCACTTGTCTCAGTCACAGCTTTGGTAAGCCCACAAGCTAACCCTAGCCAAAATGAGTAAAAAACAAACGTCGCTGGAGAGCTTCTTTGAAAAGGGGGAAAGACCCAATGATGAGACAGCAGAAGACAAAAAGAAAGCTGCATTTAAAAGAAAATACCAAGAGTCCTACTTAAATTACAGGTTCATTGCAACAGGTGATTCACATTCTGGGACCGTCTAGTTGCAGGAAAACAAGCTCAGGGCTCCCACTGATTCTGCATTATGGTGAGTTGTATAATTATTTCATTATATATTACAATGTAATAATAATAGAAATAAAGTGCGCAATAAATGCAATGCGCTTGAATCATCCCGAAACCATCCCCCTCCCGGTCCGTGGAAAAATTGTCTTGCACGAAACCGGTCCCTGGTGCCAAAAAGGTTGGGGACCGCTGATGTAAAGAATCATGTTTACTATTGCCATATATGTTTACACACTGTGTGGACCTTGCTTATCTGTCACGTTTGCCAGGGTGAGCAGATGCCAATACAAGGAGAATCCGAAGTCGTAGTCCCGGAAACAAAGCCGATGGTCAGGGAACGAAGCGAACAAGGAGACGGGGGATTGGGATCGGGGAGGATAGGAACAGGCATGGGAACAAGGACGAGGAGGAAAACAGGGATGCAGGCCAGATCACAGCAGAATGCAAGCGAGGGTGAGCTGATGGCTCAAAGAGATTCCGCGATCTGGTCGGTCCGGCGTCGTCCTTTTACGCTCCGTTTCCCTGGTCATCCACAGGTGCGCGGAGTCGCGACGAGGTCGTGGGCATGACAGTATCAAAAACGAGTCCAGGTGGTCCCCGACTTACGATGGGGTTATGTGTCGCAAAACCCATCAAAAGTCGAAAATATCGTAAATCGAAAATGCATTTAATACACCTAGCCTACTGAACATCATAGCCTAGCATACGTGCGATGACCATGATGGGCGTGCCGCCTTCACGCTGGGCAATTATCTTGAGTTTCTCCTCAACAGTAATTGCCTTCCTCTTCTTCTTCCCACCAGTAGCAGCAGACAAAGAAGGGCATTTTTGTGACATGATGGATGCACAAAACACAACGTAGATACAGGGGGGTATCTGTACAGCGACCGCGTGGCAGATTGGGACATGCGGATCGCTGCCGCCGCCCAGCATCGCGAGAGAGTATCACACCGCATATCGCTTGCCCAGGATAAAATCAAAATTCACAATTCGAAGTACGGTTTCTACCGAATGTCTATCGCCAGCTCACCATCGTAAAGTCGAAAAATCACAAGTCAAACCATCGTAAGTTGAGGAGCATCTGTGTAATAAATGGTGACCGTAGGTTTTGCGAGCGTGTCCAGAGGGGTTTGGAGTTCTGTCACACTGGACGTTCTCCATCGTACGCTGTCGTCTGTGTTTCCGCTCACCATGGAGCCAAGGGGGGCGGGGGGGGAGGTGAAGGCACGGGGAAAACTGTCACTCTATTGCACCGCTTCCTCAGCAATTGCATCACTAATTCACAATCTTGTGGGCATCAAAAACAGGTCATCGGTTTTGATCAGCGAGCCTGCGTCCCGGTCCCCCATCTGTGTTTACTGTGCGGAATCGGTTGATCTCTCGACAGCGAGTGATCATCCGCACGAACAAACATCACCGACGTGCGCTACGGGTCAGCCTCTCGCTCATCGCGCGCCACCCGGCTGACATTAATGGGCGTCGAAGGCCAGATTCTCTCATTATCAAACAGTCAAATGCATCGCACGCAGCGTAATGAGGAGCATGTGGGGGAAAAAAATTAAAAGTTTGTGTAATATATACTAGTAGCTCCATGTACAGTTGGCGCTTTGTAACTGCTCTTATTACTCAGCTGGTGCTTTTATCCAAAGCAACTTATTATATCATTTTCCAGGAGAAACTCAGATACCTTAAATGAGGGTATAATAGCAGGCCCTCTCTCAGCTTGAAGAGACAACTGTCGGAGTAAAAGTCCTTAACCACGGGATAGTTCCTGCTGCTCTACGTTGTAACGTACAGAATTTATCCCCGGTGCAGAGCGAATCATTTGCAGATAGAGAGTAATACACCGGTAAATGTTTACAGAGCATCAGCATTTCCATTTCTCCCCAAAACAAAATATTTACTCATTTAGGCCACACTTTTCTCCAACGTAGGCGAAAACAGCGCACTCATTTATACAGCTGGATCATTTCTACTGGAGCAATTTAGGGTGAGTGCCTCGTTCAAGCGCACTACAGCAGGAGGTGGGATTCAAACGAGGGTCTTCGGGTCCAAAGGTGGCGGCACCGCACAACACCCACCTCCGCGCCACTCCATAGCAGCGTTCCTTTATTCATAAGGAAGGATACACACTGTTTCAGCACACAGTGTAAATGCAGTGCTTTACAGAGGATGAACAATTAAATATGCTTCTAGGATATCTGGTAAAATATTTAAAAACTGCCATAAAGTGAGCTCCAAAAAGTCTTCTGTTTAAGAACTTGGGATCATAAAGCTATACTTGCAAGGGAATGCTGGAATATTATAAATCTGCTGTAATTGTCCGCAATCTGCTCCATCTCATGTGAACCCGCTCACCCATTATATACGTGGGTGATGGTCAGGAGGATGAGGCACAGGCACAAGCTCCCCCTGCTCCAGAGGTGGAGCCATAGAGGCCACAGAGGCAGGGAAATAGGGGCTAGGTGGGGTAATTAGGGTGTCTGAAAGCAGGCTATCGATAGCATTAGGGCGGCACGGTGGCACAGTGAGTAGCGCTGCTGTCTCATGGCACCTGGGTGGTGCGAGAGAACATGGGTTTGATCCCCACTCAGTCTGTGTGGAGTCTGCCTCTTCTCCATGTAGCTGTGTGGATTTTTGCCAGGTGCTCTGGTTTCCTTCCAAAGACATGCTGTTTAGGTTCTACCATACTGTATGTGAGTGACAGAGAGTGTGTTTCACTGATGTATGGATGAGTGACCCAGTGTAAGTAGTGTATCTAGCAGTGTAAGTCACCACGGTGAATAAGCTGTGTGGGCTGATAACACTACGTAGAGCTCACTGGAAGTCGCTTTGGAGAAAAGCGTCTGCTACATAAGTAAATGTACAAGAAAAAGCCAGTGGAACCTTTTTGGATGCTGTTATCCGCAGAATGAATGAATGAATGAAACGTGTCGTCTTGCAGATTTCTTTGTACAATGGAAGCTGAACCTTAACTCGCACATTCACAGAGTCAGTCACTGAAAGACACGCTAACATGTGGACTCGCAGCTACCGGCCTCTTCCATCGCTGCCCCCCTAAGAGTCTTTCTTCAACAGGAATCTTTCTTAGGGATCCCCTCACACAAGGAGTGCAACAGTTACAGCAGCCTTGGGAAGTGTGTGTGGTCTGTCCAGCGTCAAAACGACTGTCCTCAAAGACACCGACGCCGGCTCTTCTTTGCTCCAAACCGGATATTAAATCCGCATCTAACACCACACGGCCTATCCGACCCCAACTGGCAACGCTACCAATCAAATGAGATTAAGCGACAGCGGCCATCGACGGCATCAACGGAGGGTGGCATTTGCGTCAGCGGTGGCTGGAGTCGCAAAATCGAAGCAGCAAATGAATCGATATTTCATCAGATCGCAGCTGTATACAGCGCACCACTCGACAACAGCCCGACCTGAAGGAAATGTCAACAGTGTTTTAAAAACGAAGGTATTCCATCAATGGACAGCACATCATTTGCATGATGACGACATGTAGAGTGAGGACTTGCATCACGTTCTTCAGCTGTTTTATGTCCAAAACTGTAGGTTATAAGGTTTTCATGGGTGCTGTCTTTGTAATAAGTGTTTGTGGAGCGGCGCTACCCATGTCACGCTCTCACGTTTTGTTCTGCCTTAATGACTGTTTTTTTAAAAAAAAAAAAAAAAAACTGATTTATTGCGGGAACTGAAATATCGTTCCTCGAAGTAAAGTGTCAAAATAGTTCCGTGAGACATACTGTATGTCACATCTCGATGCTGACAACACTGTCATTGGCTTTTCATGTCTGTGTCACAGCACCTCTTTTTACAGGATGCTGTTCGCTGAGGGAAAAACAGCTCCGCTCTTCCGGGTGCTCGCTTTCGTTAGCAGAGGTGTGTGTCGTTTTACATTTACATTTATTTATTTAGCAGACACTTTTCTACAAAGCGACTTCCAATGAACTCTATGTAGTGTTGTCAGCCCGCACACCTTATTCACTGTGGTGACTTACACTGCTAGTTACACTACTTACACTGGGTCACTCATCCATGCATCAGTGGAACACATACACTACGGGTGAACCTGAACAGCATGTCTTTGGACTGTGGGAAGAAACCAGAGCACCCAGAGGAAACCCACACAGACACAGGAAGAACATGCAAACTCCACACAGACTGAGCGGGGATCAAACCTATGTCCAAGTGCTGTGAGACAGCAGTGCTACTCACTATACCACCATGCTGCCCGTGCCGTTTTGCTAACATCTGTCTTATTTAAACAAAGCAGATCTCTCATGCTCCAGTGCGACCCAGGACCTGCACCCTCAAACCTACCTAAAGCACCAGGTGGCTTCTAGGACGTTAAATTGAAAAAGTAAGAAATCGACCAGAATACCATTGCGGATGCTCAATAAGAATGAAGAAACGCTTCTGCTGTCAGAGATGTTGACAGATGCTGCACCACAAAGCAGCGCTAATCCCACACGTGACACAGTTACTATAGACTGAAGGAGCTCTGTGCTTTCATTGTGTCTTTACTAGCTGACAATGTCGGAAGTGCACAGACACTGTGGGCAGGATAATGGTTCTGTGAATAAATGAACTTGTATTGGAAAGTGGAGCCCGGCATTTTCGCTCCCTTCCACTTTGTATAATGGCACATTAGCTCTTTTCTGAGCGTGCATGGGGAACAGGGGAATTGTACGGCACAGGATCTGTTGGTCAGAAAGGCAGGCTATAGCATTTGACAAGGAAAGGTGACAGACGTGGCTGGGTTCTGTAAAAGTCTTGAATAAAGCTGTAATGTCAGCTTGGGATCAAAGGAGCAGCACTAAGATGGTTTGAGTCCTACCTATCTGACAGATCCTATCAAGTGGTCTGGCGGAACTCCTGTTCTCCTCCTCTGCCTCTCTCAACCGGTGTCCCGCAGGGCTCAGTACCAGGTCCTCTTCTGTTCTCGACCTACACCTCTTCCCTCGGCCATCAGACATTTCCGCACGCATTGCTGCCTGCCTGTTGGACATCTCTGCATGGATGTCTGATCACCACCTACAACTCAACCAGAGATTCTTCACCTCCCAGCTGGCCTGTCTTCCTGTCACGATTTATCGATCAAACTGGACAACTCATTCATTTTGCCTACCTCCTCTGCTACGAGTCTGGGAGTGACGATTGACTCAAGTCTGTCTTTCTCTCAGCACATCAAAGCCACAACTTGGACCTGGAGATACATCCTGCACAACATCTGCAGGATCTACCCCTATCTAACAACCAACTCTGCGCAAACTTGTCCAGGCCATGGTGACATCCCGTCTGGACTACTGCAACTCTCCCGTGTGGCCTTCCTGCTACTGCCATCAAACCTCTACAGCTGATACAGAACGCTGCTGCACAAGTTGTGTTTGATTTGCCAAAGTGTTCCCACGTATCTCCTCTGTTCATTTCTCTGCATTGGCTTCCTATAGCTGCCCAAATCAAATTCAAGACCCTGGTTATTGTCTAGAAATGCATCAACAGAACTGCTCCCAGCTATTTACAAGACTTGATCAACCGCAGCACCCCATCCAGACCCCTTCGCTCGTCTACTTCTGCTCACTTGGTGGTCCCGTGCAAAAAAAGTAAAGCACAGAGGTTCTCAGTTCTGGCTCCGTTGTGGTGGAACGACCTCCCCCTCTCTACATTCATGAAGGGTCTGAAAACTCACCTTTTCCGGACTCACTTCGCCCAAGATCTCTCCAGCTCATGTATAGTGTAAATGTTTATGCACCGTAACTTTATGATCATCCCCAGATAAGCCTTTACACAGCCGCTACTCCTGTATTGTATGTAAATGTTTGTGTACCCATTAAAAAAAATTTGAAAATTGAAAAAATTTGTAGGAAGGTGATCAGGATTAGTCTATCCTGATTTTTGTGTACCTACTCGTGCAATGAACATCGGTGCATAAAACGGAAAGAAACAAACTATGTTTACTTAAGAATCACATGTCTGCAGCTATGTCTCTCTTCCTCCTAATGTAATATACAAATTGTATTTCTCTGAAATGTACATTGCTTTGGTGAAAAGCGTCTGCTAAATGAATAAATGTAAATGCAATGTATAATAGTAAGGTGATAGAAAAAACTTGCCTTTGCAAAATAATGTCTGAAATTCATGATTACTATTTATAAGCAAATTGGGTGAAGCTTTGGAGCTAAATTTGAATTGGCATACTTTTCCTATTTATGAAGCAATAAATGCTAAAATACTTCTCAAAAAAGAACCTCACCCTAATAGAAAAAAATGTGTTAGTCTAAAGTTCAAAAGTACCCACTGTATATTTTAAACATAAGGGTTGTTGACAGAAAAGATGCATAATAATAATAATAATAATAATAATAATAATATGATCTCTTGTTCTAAATAGGCCCACTTCAGCACATGTGCATTCATGGACAATTTGTCTTCAGGAAGATTGAGTGCAAAGGTCTGAAAATGCAGTACCTTCTTGCGCAGGTCCTGGTTTGAGACTATTATGACATTTGGTGGGTCCCCGACAGCTGTGGCTGCTCCTCCAATGTTGGTGAAGATTACTTCTGCTATTAGGACATGTCTGGGGTCCAGATTAAGTACCTCACACAACCTGCAGGACAAATGTAGCACAAATTAAAAAAAAGAAGAAGAAAATCCTTTAAGGCTTGATTAGAGTCGCAGAAAAAAAAAAATACTCTGATTTGCAGAACTCGACTGTATAAAGAATTCTGGAAGGTTCTGCAGAATAACTGGAGACAGCTGTGGCATGTCATACAGCCCACAGGGATGGGAATGCACCGTTTCAAAGGTCTCCGCACAGCTGAGCACCATATAGAGAGGCTACGTTGTTCTGGAGCATATTCCCTGTTGCTCCAAGGCTAAAGAAAGGAGCATTCGTACCCTAATTGCCCATTCTTTGCTGAGCTGATCATTCTGCACAGACCCCTCATTCGTATTTCTCCCTGCCTCCTCCGAGGCTTGTAAAGATGCCCGTTTCCTGTCGCACCAAATTGCACAGTAGCCGGAGCAATTGCTCATCTGAAAAAACAAGAGCCTCACAGGTTAATCTTGCATTGATAGAGGGGGAATTATACTGGGCTCATTGAGGGGTTCAAGGGAGCACTCTGTTGGGATATTGGCTATTTATAATATGAAAGGGGCACTTCTTCCAATCAAACAACACACACTGATAATACACAATAAGATGGGGAATTACAAGTGTTAGTGGGTGAGGAGAGGTGTGAACTATGGATGGGAGAAAATGGGAGTAGTGCTGCTGTCTCACAGCACCTGGGTGGTGCGAGAGGATGTGGGTTCGATCCCCGCTCACTCTCTGTGGAGTTTGCATTTTCTCCCTGTGTCTGCGTGGGTTTCCTCCGGGTGCTCTGGTTTCCTCCCACAGTCCAAAGACATGCTGTTCAGGTTCCACATAGTGTGTGAGTGACAGAGAGAAAGTGTGTTCCACTGATGTATAGATGAGTGACCCAGTGTAAGTAGTGTATCTAAGAATGTAAGTCACCTTGGTGAATAAGGGGTGTGGGGTGATAACACTACATAGGGTTCATTGGAAGTCACTTTGGAGAAGTGTCTGCTAAATAAATGTAAACGTAAAATGGGCAAAATGCACATCTACTCCCTTCTCCTGCTCACTGCAGAATTAATGAAATCTAAAAAAAGCCCAACATTTCAAATACAATGCTTTCCAAACAGGAAATCTGTGTTATTTTTGTACTTCCTCCACATGGAACACGATGGCACAAATGAAGAGCAGGGTGACAAATACAAGGGGCAAATGGGTGAGAAAGAGTGTAGCTCCACGATGGTCCCAGTAAAGCTCAAAGTGAACAAGAAAGTCGCAGCAGCTTTCTAACGTTACAGAAGCAGCCCTCGAACCCTCCAGTCTTTTTGAGAAGAAGGGATTTTCTAAACACAGCTCCTAATTAAATTCGGAGAGTAGCTGGCACTGTGAGCACAGTTTTTCAGTCAGAAGAGCCGTATTCCGTAAAGGGGAGGTAGAAGGCTGGGAGGTTTCTGTACCGGGGTCCCAAAGAAGAAACAAGACGGCACAACATGTTCTGGAGCCCGGAGCCACCGGAGACAACCAGTCGCCTCTTGTCGATACAAGGACAGACACCCTCGCTAAAGCACACATCAAAGTCCAATCCCCAAAAGATTACTTGGTGTGCACTTGTTTTAAGGCTTAAAGATCATCCTTTTTTCCCCTTGCAATTCCAATACAGCCTTTTTAATCTAATCCACCTTTATAGATAAAAGGAATGTATGTAAAAAAGTTCTTAAAAATACCAGATGAAGATTATGACAGCAAAAAAATGAGTGATACAGATGTCCAGATGACATCCTGTTACGTCCGGTTATGACCTGTATCTCACACTGACTGTTTTCAATCTGCTCATGTGTCATATGAGGACTATATGATAATGTGGGAGAACAGAGCAATAAACGCACCTAGACAGGAATATTACACTGGTCAACAAAATCTTTACTTTTTTCTGCCCCACAAACTAAAATATGTGTACTTTATGGTACTTTTAACACTGAATTCAGATCTGTTTCCAGAATTTTTCTATCAGGCAGGGTTTAAAAGTTACAAAACAATTAAGTTCTGAAAAAATGTATATTACTTTTTCATAAATAAGGCTGTTATTAGACCTAAAATATGTACAAACTTACTTGTAAAACGTACGGGCGTATGCTTTTCGGCTGTATTTGGCCTCGGGAACATCCCCCTTCAGTGTCCAGCAATAGTCTGCCAACATATTGGGACTCCACTTGCCTTGGTATCGTTTTTCCATATCCAAAATGTCTCGGTGAAATCTTTCTTGTCTCTTCTGTCTTTCACTGACTCGCCTATCTAGGCTTGTGCTTCAAAATAAGCTATGGTACTTCACAAACAATAAAAGTATCTGTTTTTGCAAACGTTTTGTTTCAAATGCCCCATACAGCACCGGTACTAATATACTATACAGTATGATATGTAAATATACACACAGGCTGAAACCGCTTGTCCTGAGCAGGATCGCGGTGAACCGGAGCCTAACCCGGCAGCATAGGGCGCAAGGCCGGAGGGAGTGGGGACGCACCCAGGACAGGACGCCAGTCCGTCACAAGGTGTCACGCCCTCCACCTCGGCAACGAGGAACACCCGCAGCTGATCAGGGTCCAGGCGCATGAAAGGACAGCCCGGAGCTCAGAACGTTGCGGAACCACATTCAGCCTTACTGCTCACCAGCGCTTCTTGCATCCGTTTACCTTTCAGATCTTCCCCGTCCTAGCTCCCGTTCCTCAACCCTCTTCCTCCTGACTCTCCTCGTCTTCCTCATTTCCTTCAACCCATCGCCCGATCTTCAAATCACGGTTTTCGGATTCCCCTCGTAACGATGTCTGCTTCTCGGTGACCCTTGCTAGTTTCCTGACCACGAGCTTCGGATCCTCCCATCACCTTGTGCACCTCTGCGCTGCACTTGGGTATGTTGACCCACTTTCCCAACAGAAACATGACACAAGGCAACCCAAGCAGGACTTGAACCCCAGAGCAGCCAGAGAGCAGAACATGGACAAACCAGCTGCGCCACCACACCCTCCTTATATAAATATACTGGTACATAAAAATAATGGTTGATAGAGAAATTCTGAAAGCATATTTGAATTCAGGGGGGTGCGGTGGCACAGTGGGTTGGACCGGGTCCTGCTCTCCAGTGGGTCTGGGGTTGGAGTCCCGCTTGGGGTGCCTTGCGACGGACTGGTGTCCCGTCCTGGGTGTGTCCCCTCCCCCTCCAGCCTTGTGCCCTGTGTTGCCGGGTAGGCTCCGGATCCCCGTGACCCTGTATGGGACTAGCGGTTCAGAAAGTGTGTGTGTATTTGAATTCAGCATGCAAAAATACAAGAAAACAGGCATTTTTTTCATGGGACAAAAAAACCTGTTCACCAGTGTAATTTACCAACAAATGTTAAGTGACAGTTCTCCTCATGGCTGCAATCTACTCCATGGCTGACTGCGATTGTCTACGTTATTACGTAATAGTAGTATAAGTACAGCAGTATGACTAACACGTACGCCCATAACTGTCTGAGGAACAGCCCGTCCTCCTTATGGTTTTCAGCCAACATATGTTGAAGAGACTGAAATAGTGGCCCAGGCAATGACTATACCTTATGGTGACAGGAGTGAAGAGCATCATGGTGGTGACATTGTCGAGGAACGCCGATAAAATGGCAGCGATCAGGCAGAGGATGGTGATCATTGGCCACACTCTCCCCCTGGACAGCTGGTACGCCTGGGTGGAAAGTGAAAAGACTGAGCACCGGCTTGAGTTTATTTCCTAAACCATGACTTAGCAACTCTGCCATGGACTGTCCCAAGCCCGGCTGGGAAAGGGAGGGGGGGGGGGGTGTGGGGCTAGTTACCCTACACTGTAAAAAACCTTTCCAGCTGAGAAACGTCAACAAGGAAACTTCAAGACATACGCCTGGAGAGCTCTTGTGGGCAGCCTATGCCCCAGGAGGGGTGGAAGGCGTTGATGATGACTTAGCAAAGCGGGAAATTTAAGACTGAACACTGGACAAAGGTTTGGTAGTAAAATGGGGGAGAAAAAGATATGCATTGTCTTGCATATACAGGCAAATATTCTGCAGGGTTTCTAACATCGATCACTGAAGCGATCGGCAAAATGAAAGCTTGGATAACTACGAGCACATCCGAACTAAACACATGAACCAGTGACTATGTGATGAAGAAAAAAACACAAAGAAAGCTAATTGTAAGTGGTCTTCTCTCAATGTGTATGCTGTTTTAAAAGGAACCTGTGAGCATCAAATCCTCTACCGGTTTGCTGCCTGGTGTTTGCATGGATGAAGTTTCAGTGAAAATCACTGCGAAGCACAGGGGCAGTACCTGAAAGTTGTTCCTGCTATGACTATTAAGAAAAATGACTTCTTTTCAATGGATTATTAAAATATGTAAAAATAATGTAAACAGACACCACAAACCTTTCCCTTGGCGAAGGCTTATGGGTGGCTGCAGAGCTACTCGAGAAGTCTCAAATAAGAGGATATTTGCATATTCAGTAGCATGAAGTGTGGTTTGGGAGGCTTTTTTGCTGGTAAGGTGCTTCTTACATTTTTGAAAAGTCCATAAATCAAACGTAAAGTGCAAATTTCCCATGGAAATCTTGTAAGTTGTGGATTCGCAAAGGCAGGTTGAAAAAAAAAAAATCTGCAGATTTATTTCCATTAAGAAAAAGATAAAATGCTCTCATTTAGTGACAAACCAACTAACCATGTTATGCAGCTCACAATGATTTACCCATTTATACAGTTGGATATCTTTTACTGGAGCAATTCAGGGTAAAGTACCCTGATCAAGAGAATTACAGCATATAGAATATTTCAAACCATGTTCCTACAAGTGCAAGGCGGTAGCCCTGGCTACCACACCCCCTGCTGCCCCACTCTGAGTAAAGAAGAAAATACTAGGCTCTTTCTCCCATTGCTTCCATTATCGCCTTTCTCATCGCTGCGATAAGGAGTCCTGGATACAGCCCTGCTTATAGGATGCGAGTCAATGCGATTGCATCCTAGAGTCGCTGACACGTGCTCATAAATCCTCACCAATTGGAGCATCAGATGGGGGGGCAAAGATACGTCGGGAGGGTGTCTGTCTGCATTATCGCTTTGCCGTGATTCAAATGACACCCATCTACAGAGGTCAGAGCGAACCTGGCTGCTCCAGCCAAGGTCAACACCAGTTCCTGCACCTCATCAGTACATGTGCCGAGAAGATGGATGGCCCTTGCTGTGAGCAAATATAGCTCTGTGGTGACTGCATCAAAAAAGAGAAACCAAAGACTGGATATTAATACAAAATTTAAATAAAAAATTATCTTTATTTGTTTACTGGCTTCTGGGGCTTTTTTTATATTATTATTTTAGCCAGACACCAAAGGATAGGTAGATAATTTCCCATTGGTGATTCTATGAAAAAGAAAAATAAGTTATATTTACAAACAAAAAAATTATCATCCCAGGTGATCTGCCTTCCAACAGTTTTCCACTTTGCATGTTGAGAGGTATTCGCAGGAAGCAATGAGAGTTATATTCATTATATTTATTCTTTTTGCTCCAGGATTCAGAAGCAAATTTCTCAACAGAACTTGGACAACCATTCCTTCAGTTAAATATCCTTTAATTTAATTTCCTTCAGCCTCCCTTAATTGCTTCCCAATCTGCCTTCAAAACTGTCAACATCTCACCGCTGTTTGAAAAAAATTCTCTAGGCACAAACTCAGTCTGGAATTACAGACTATTTCTATTCAGTTCTCATTTCTCTTGAATTTTCTGTAACCCTTGATACTGTAAACTACCAGATCCTCCTTATCTCACCAGAACAGCGTTGAAAGGTCATCAAAATGGTTTGAAACTTACGTCTCATGTAGATTTCATTAGGCAGATCCATCCCAACCCCTCAGTTTCTCTCAGTAGGTGTTCCACAGGGTCCCGTGCTGAGCCCCTCACTATTTTCCATCTAACAATTTCCATGACTCGGTTATTTCTTTTTGGTCATTGTCTCTCATGGCTTGTCCTACCAATCTTCTCCTTTCCCACAGCCAACACATACATACCCTCATGGATTGCAGCATTTCTTAAACCTGGATGACCAATCAAGAATTCAACCTTTCTAAGACTTCCTGGTCCATTCAGCTGTTCATCTCATCCACACTGACAGTCAAAAGCTAACTGGAGTAAAGCCTAACTCAGGTTTCTGCTTCCACCAGCTCACCTAAGCCACAAACCAACGTCGTAGACATTTCCTGTAATCCAGTCATACAATCCACTCACATTTCACACTACATTCTACTCAGCTCCTGGTCCATGCTATGGTGACAACTCCACTGGGCTCCTGCAGCTTCCTGTTTTCTGGTCTTCCAGTCCCTCCAAATGATGCAGAAGCCACCGCATGACGAGTTTTCCCTGCAAAAGCCTGCTCAACTATAGTGTATCTTGTACATATATAAGAATAATCAAATATTTAAACAGCCAAGAAAGACTGCAAGACCTCTTGTTATTTGTAATATTAATGTAATTTACAGTATGTTTTGATTTATTTTTACTCCACATAGGTACAGTTGACCTTTATCTTGTATTTATAAAGTTTTAGGAAAAAACAATATATTTAATCTGTGCGTTCTTCACTGATCACAATGGTTTAAGTGAAAAAACATGTAAATATGGATTAAAAAGTAACCTAGAACTGCTTCCTGGGTAGTGACGTGAAACAGTATATGGGGGATTTTAAAGATATACTTGCTTCGCTCTTCAGCATTTTTTGTACATGTAAACGTTGTATATTATTCAAAAATGTTCACATTGACCACTTGTGTTTGTTGAAAACACCTTTTACATCTCCTAAAATTTACCTATTTGTACTAAAAGATAAAATTAAACTCCTCATGAGCAGCTCAGTGGCACAGTGAGTAGCACTGCTGTTGCAGAGGGCCTGGGTGGTGCGAGAGGATGTGGGTTCAGCCCGTGCTCAGTCTGTGTGGAGTTTGCATGTTCTCCCTGTGTCTGCAGGGGTTTCCTCTGGGTGCTCTGGTTTCCTCCCACAGTCCAAAGACATACTGTTCAAGTTCACCCATAGTGTGTGTGTGTTCCACTAATGTATGGATGAGTGATCCAGTGTAAGTAGTGTATCTAGCAGTGTAAGTCACCTTGGTGAACAAGATGTGCTGGCTGATGACACTAAACAAAGTTCACTGGAAATTGCTTTAGAGAAAAGCATCTGCTAAATAAATGAATGTTATGAATTCAGGTAAAAAAAGCAGCCTTTCTTAAGAACGCAGTAGAAGCCCCCCCAGGACTAAAACTTGTCACCTTCTAGTCCTTTAACCACTAGTGGTTAAAAAACTGAGTCATCGGGGAGCGGTGAGTTTAGCTGTCCAGGCTAATGTGATTTAAAGAGGAATTCACCGTCAAAAGCACAACATTTTACTTTTATTGCTCTTGGGGAACTAAGGAGTTCTGGGCTGGCTCAGACAAGACAGACATAAAATCACAATACACATAAATGGAACTGAGTGAAATGCTTCCAAAAATACTAATATGAAGGGAAACAGAGGCTGGAGAACAACGAAAAAAACACCGAAAAAAGTCCATGGAGACTGCAGAGTGAATAACAATGCGATCATTAGGTGAAGAAGTTAGTGCCTCCCGCTACAATCAATAGCTTGCAAGTAATTTAACTCTGACTCAGAGCTATAAAATCTCATTTGGAAAGTTGCAGAATTGATGCAAAACACCTTGCAAAGTCTAACAAGGGCTCGATGGCCAAACTGATGAAAAGGGAGCTATCGTACGAAGGCTAATAATGGATTGTCCTCTACCGCAACATGGATACCCAGCGAAATCACGCAGCGAGCCGTCCTGAGCTCGAGCCCTCCGAAACGAATCATCATCACATTGTTTTCATTCCAGAGCCACGTTTGACATTCATTCATCCGAAAAGCCTACTCCTTTATTCGGCGTGACTCACACTGCTCTTATTTCAGATCGAGTTAAAGTCAATTTTACACATGGGTGTGCAACATTAAATAGGAATATGGATGAGTAGAACATCTATGATAATCAGAGCCACATACAAAATATTACACAGATTACCACAACTGATATATATTGGTCAGGGTGATATAAGTAAAAAAGAGGCTGGCGGAGATGAACAGAATTGAGATGCTGCTCCGTCAACTAATGAAACAAACACAGCCTGAATGAGACTGACACAAGAATCTAAAACTAATGTACATTTGTGATGGGACTTCAACAGATTAATTAGTGTGATATGAAATATCCACCCATCCTTTATCATTAACTACATGCCCAGTGCAGAGTTGCTCATAAAAACAGGTTTAAAGTGTGTTTAAAGTGTGACTACAACATGTAAAATGAACAGATTTGTTAAATCTCTGCACAATTATAAATCGAATTACAAATTCCAGTTCACAGGAAACACATCCTTGGACTATGGGAGGAAACCCTACGCAGACACAGGGAGAACATGCAAACTGCACACACTGAGCAGGGATTGAACCCATGGTCTCCGTTGGACTATCCAAATGATGCCAACTTGTTTGTTGAGTGTGAATTCAACTGCACTGATTTCTTTTCTCTTTTGAGTTTTGGTTCTTGCAATAAAGGTTAAAGAAACATAAGAAGCGAAACATAAGAGGTTAATTTTATTTCTTTATATTGTAAACATTTGTCAGCCAAATTATCGAAACACCTCCATCCAGGGTTCACCCAGTCTGCATAGACTCTAGACCTCTGCAACCCTGCAGTAGATAAGCAGTTTGTGATAGTAAACCAGGAATTTATATATCATGTCACAAGACAAGATACAAATAATAATTTAGCTGCAAATACCATAAACTATGTTGGTGTTGTCATAGTCGAGCACAAAAGTAACTTTCATTTTAGTATTTTAATTAATTTTAGGTTAACACATTTTTCATCCAGAAACCAATTTTGTTTTTCAGTGAGAAATAATGGCAATCCGTCCCCTTCACAACAGGAACTCGACTAATGGGGTGATTTCACTGAGCGAATTAACAGTTACGCCAAGGACGCGTGTATATAAAATGGCGTTTTATGAAATGTTTATGAGCATCAAAGATGGAATGAACACCAAAGCCCAAAATGAGTACAGTCCTAATTTCTTCTTCTCAGATGACTCCAGTTTTTTGCCTCCTCCAGGCTTGTGCAGTAGTAGAGGTTACTGAAGAGTACACAGAGAGCCTCACCTTCTCTGTAATTGCCAAAGGTGTCAAGGCAGGCAGATTATTTCTCAGGTGATCTTTCAATTTGTCTCGCCTGCCCTTGTCCGAAATTCACTTAAAATTCATGAGACTCTGCAATCCGCATGGGAGTTTCACCACTTTGAAGACTACATTATTTAAAGGACATAAGGGCTGTGCCTCTTCCATTGTCTCTTTAAAAGAGACCATGTGTGTTTAGTTTCAGGCGCTCTGCTGTGTCTTACGCGTTCCACATTGACCGGAATTGTCCAGCAGATGAAGGGGTGCCGCACCCATGCCACACCACTGATATACAGTAAGTCGTGCAATAGAATAATTTCATTATTTCCCATGCATTTCACACAATTTAAACACTTTCATAATGCCTTCAAGAATTTGTTCCAACAAATGCAATTCCTCCAAGTTGAAAGAGTAGGTATCATGCCATACATATGGACAGAAATCACTTTCATGGTTCTGTCTGTATGTAGAGAGAGAGGAATGGGGCTCTCGAGGTCAGGGCCACAAATTCATTCCTGCCACTTGCCCCCCCCCCCCGGCAAGGGAAAAAATGTTGTCCTCGGTATTTTACAAATTTCATCGCAATGGTGACTGCGTAATTCCAGAAAAAAACGAATAATGACTTTGTTGAGGAAAGAGCATTGTGCACATTAAATATATTCCACCGTTATTTCATACTATGTGAATTAGAATGGTGTTGCTGAAAGTTGCCAACTCACCTTTACGGCACAGTAATCGAAGAATCCCGTTTCAGAAAATATGGCCACTAAAATCATCTGCAAGAAACAACAAATTTAACGACTTAACAGAAAGACTGTGCATATCCTGTAGTTCATACGTCAGCAATAAATCCCCTCAGGATAACTTTAGGCTGACGTTCCCGTTGGTAAAATCTCTTGACGGGGGGGATCTGTATCATGGCATTCCAGCTTGAAAAAAGCCACACAACACACAAAATTACTTAAACAAGAGATTAAAACTGCTCCACGAAACAGTTAAGGGCCATGAATGTGTAACAATGACTAAATCCCCCTCCCGCACTGGGAGAAAAACATGATTAATGTCCTTTTGTTCCAGAAGAGACAACTCCTTATATATGCAGAGATAAGTATTCATATCTTGCTGCAGAGGAAGCTCATATTTCAGAGAACGAATCAAAACTAAAACAGAAAAATAATACACGTCGGCTTTTAGCTCCCCATTTTCTGTGTTGGCCTAAACAAGTACAAGATTTTTTTTTTATAGCAGCTGTCATAGCAAATGCAAATAAATGATAAGGTTTTCTTCACCTTACCCCTGATTTTAGCACTGATCTCCCTCAAGATTCATTTCCGAATCAGTTAAAAACAAACTGAATACAAAATATACTTGCAGATTCACAGAATTATTTATTTATGGATCCTGGAATGAGGACTTTTTGGTAACTGCTCAATAACAGAGCTTGTCTCCCACATCCTGAAATACTTTCCCTCCAAGATCAGACCAGGGGCAGGAAAAGCATCTCTGCTGTCGGTTTGCATGTTTCTGCTTACATTTTCCCCATAATAACTTTGCACTTGCAGTAGCTGGCACGCTCCATCAAATGTGCTTGTACTCGTTTGTTTCCATGGAAACATGCTCGGAGCGCAGCGAGAACTTAAAATCATAACAATTTGGAGCAGAGACATAGACATACTTCGACAAAAAGGAGAAACGAACGCAAGCGGGCAAAGTCAGATAGATGGAAAGACAGACGGAGACAGCGTAACGTTCAAACAGTCATTAATGCGATGATTAATTAATATGAGTTTTTGTTATTACTTACCATACCAAAGAGCAGTGCCAGTGTTTCATAGTCAATCCATTCCACCACAGTGATGAGACTGGGCCTCTGCCAACCATGGAGGAAAAAACACCTTTGAAGTTCCCATAATCCTTTGCTTTCCTCATCCAATTACCCACCATTAGGTCTACTACACTGTGCCTGAATGGCCATGAAATGAATGGCTGTCTTCATAATTACAGTCAATTAATTATATCCCATCATTGAGGGTAAATGTGGTATCTACCTGCCGCGTCAGCCACTTATGCTTAGTACCATTACTGTACATTTCGGTGTCTGAGGAGGAATATTTCAGGAGGAGCATCCCTTGACAAAGCAATAATACTACATACCTTGTAGTGTGCAATGAAAAAACCACTTTGTCCAACCTTAAGCATCTTCCACACCAAATTATTAGTAACATATTTAAATGCTTCAGCAGCAAATAAGTTATAAGCTGATCTAAAATTGCTGGATCTGTTGCGGTACTTAATTCTCACTGTCATTACAGTGAAAGGATGCAGTTGGAACTTTGACACACATTCCTTAAGAGGGAGCACATACATCACCGATGATGGCAAGAGCTGCCAGAGCAGCCAGCGAGCCCAGCATCGCCGCCAGGGTCCGGTGCACGATCTGTGGAGACACCAATACAGCCATATTGCACACAAAACGTGCCATCCCATGGTGCCCCCTGATGCCCCGGGGGGAAGGGGGGGGGACTGATTCCTCTCGGTCTGTGCGCACTGATTTAATTAGCAGCTGCATTACATAAATAGCCACACTGGACACATTTTTTTATTGGTTGAGATTTTATACCCACTTTATGGTCCATGGTATCATGTTAAAAATAAAAGGTAAGTTTTGCTGAGTTTCAAAAGACATCATAAACACAACGGCCCGAAAAATGGTTATCGAAAATAAGTTAGTTCATAAATCAGTTAAAGTGCAGCTGTTTAACAGAAAAATATCGTCAAATGATTTACGCTAATATGGTTTTACAGCTTTTACCTTTCTCTGACTTATTACAGATGCTGTCAGTCTTTTTTTGTTACGGTGATGATCCACTGCGTGCAAAGAGTACAAATACCATTTACGAAGCGTATGCTGAACATAGATTTTGACCACTAAAATTTCTTTACGTTGATGGACGAAAGAATTCTTTAAAACAGCTGTCGATTTTTTACAAAAACTTCTCACAAGAGGTTGGTAAAAGTTATTCTGGTTTTATTTCCCCAAACTGCTTGGTGCATCAGCAGTCCCCGGGAAGCTGTCCGGCACAAAGACGACTTTGGTAAGGGCTGCAATTAAATGCCTGCATGCCACTAATCACAACAGTGCCTGGAGGGCCATTAATCACTATTATGCCCTGATCCCAATGGGTGGGGATACAATTCAAAATATATCGTGACCGAAATACATATGCATGCCTGCCTGCACTTAAGAGAACACGGAACAGGAAGAAAAAGCTCTTCAAGGGCGGTATGGTGGCATAGCAAGTAGCGCTGCTGTCTCACAGCGCCTGGGTGGCGTGACAGGATGGGGGTTTGACCACTGCTCAGTCTGTGTGGAGTTGGCATGTTCTTCCTGTGTCTGTGTGGGTTTCCTCCGGGTGCTCTGGTTTCCTCCCACAGTCCAAAGACATACTGTTCAGTTCACCCATCGTGTGTGAGTGGCAGAGAGAGAGAGTGTGTTCCACTGATGTATGGATGAGTGACCCAGTGTAAGTAGTGTCTCTAGCAGTGTAAATGACCTTGGTGAATAAGGTGTGCGGGCTGATAACACTACACAGGGTTCATTGGAGAAAAGCGTCTGCTAAATAAATGTAAATGTAAGACCACTTCCTAAAAATTCCAACTGAGCAAGGCAACGCTTTGCTAATTTCCACCGCTCAAATAAAATAAGCCGAGAGACCTTTGAAAGCCTTCCTCCTCCGTTTGCTGCTTTGTTTGTTTGCCATCCAGGGAGACTCGCTCAGGGATGTCGACGGCAGGATCTAAACCTGCAAACCGCTGATTTCCTTCAACCGTCGCGAGAGTCACCGCCTCGTCGCCGTTCCGCTAAACGCCTTCCTTTGTGTTTCCTTCCTCAAACGAGAACGCGCAACCGACCTCTGCATTTCCCCACGTGCGGCCAAACGAGGTGTCTCGACATAATGCCGACAGAACCTTCGCCGCTCCGTTTGTGTTGGAGGAGGACCGGGTGGCCTCGCCGCGACAGTTGCCAGAAGAGAATGTTCCGAAACTCTTTTATGTTGGGACACAATCCATACCTCTGAGACTTGCCTTTTAATGTGTGCTCCATGTGTCCGACATTAAATATGGAAGACTACATTGAGCACGTCAGTTCAATGTGGCAGCAGGGCCCTCCGTCTCACACGTTATATATATTTCATTGCGACAAATGTCAGAGAACTGGGTCACGAATACATATTCCCTGCTAAGACCCCACGACAAAACACCAATTAATGAGGCCAAGTCCAGCGCAAGCAGCCTCGGGTCCATGAGAGGACTCCTACAGTGCCTTGTCTTTTTAAAAGTGGTACTGAGACAATGCACGCCTGGAGGCTGCTCCATACCGGGCCCCTCGGACAGAAGCCACGTGTGACGGAGACGTGCGACGATCAGCACGAAGCGGTACCCGGAATGTTCGGCTTTCCTCAGATCGCTGCCAAAAACCGACTCCCACCGCTAGGAAATTATAAGTAAAAATAAAGTAAAAATCAATATTTGAAATAAAGCAAGAAGAAATACTGATTGAGGATAGTCAGCCCACTTCCCAAACTCTAAAGGAGATTAAAGATATGATGTGGACAAGATAGGAGAAAAAAATATGCAATGTATGAATATCTGTGTATAGGCAGTCCCCAGATTACGAATTAGTTCTCATCCTAAGTCTGTCTTTAAGTCGAATTTGTATGTAAGTCTGAACAGTTCGGTACGGTTTGTGTCTAAAGCCAGCTGCTCAAATGTTTGTCTTTGTATATCGTATATAACGTACTGTACCTTTCTATGCATAGAAAACATTAAAGGAATACACTCAAACATCTTTAATGCAACAATACAGTAATAATAATAATAATAATCCAACGTAATGATGTAATGATAATAATGATAAGAACCCATCCATCCATCCATTTTTCTTGACTGCTTGTCCTTCTAGGGTTGGTATGGATGAGTGACCCAGTGTAAGTATTGTATCTAGCAGTGTAAGTCACCACGGTGAATAAGGTGTGTGGGCTGGTAACACTACATAGAGTTCATTGGAAGTCGCTTTGGAGAAAAGCATCTGCTAAGTGAATAAATGTAAGTATCTTGATGAAGAGCACTGCAGGAGGAGGTGGCATTCGAACCTGGGTCCTTTGAGCACAAGGCTGTATGGCGAAGCATTGCACCACCTGCTCTGAGAAGTGACACCCTTTGTTAAAGTACAGCCACACTACCAGCAGTGAGTATTAGCGGATGTAAGAGGAAAAGGCGATGAAGGCTCTACGGTTCGCCACTTGGCAGCTAATTGAGAAATAATTACCTTCAGTTATATCTTGACAGATAAAGGACAATAGAAGAGAGGGGCCTCCACTCCCTTTTATTAGGTGGAAGACGTAGCGCAAAAGAATTAAGCTTTTTAGGAGCCAGTCTTCTCACATAAAAGAGGGAGCCGAAGCTTTTACATCAATTACACAAGCCGTGGGCCTTTGTCATAAAGTAGACTTAGAAGAAAGACACACTGACAAAATGACTCCCGCAATTCAGCATATGGCCCACAACTTTTGCGCCGAGTGTTTTCGGTCACTTTTTATTTCCAAGCCTTTCGAAGCGCCGACAGACACACACTCGCGCCGCTTCAGTCACGGCACAGCGTATTTCGTGCTCCGCGCGCGAGGGTGTGTGAAGGAGGGAAGAAGAACAGAGGGGGTGCGGAGGAGATCCCTCAGAAGGCATGCACGCCACCTAGTGGAAAAGCATCGAATTGCGGCTCGGCCATTTCTGCATGGAAGGCAACGGCACTCGAAAGACACGCTGATGAAAGAAAGTGAAGCGTTGTGGTCTGGGAATGCGTAAAAACACGTAGGAATACTCCAGAATGCTCTTTGTTTTATTATTTTCATAGAATCGTAGTTTACAGTTCAGCACTCTTGTTTGAAACGCTTAAGTCTGTACATTCTCCCCTGTCTGCAAGTGCTCTGGTTTCCTCCCACTGTCTAAACACTTGTTTTAGGTGGATTGGTGACTGCAAATTGTCCATTGTGTGTGTGTGTGTGTGTGTGTGTGGTTGTTACCCTGCAATGGACTGGTGTACCTTGACTAACTACCCTTGTACCTTATGCTTATGGGATGGGCCCTGGACCACCATGACTCTGACGTGGATCAGCGGTTAACGATAGCGCGTGAGCGAGTGAGTTCCGTCCTCTTGTGACAGACACTTAAATGGACTGCTGTCAGACACAGATGATGAAATGATGAGCGAGAGACCCCGATAAACTGAGCTCAGACTTGCCCTGCGCGGAAACAGTCAGATGACAGGGCCCACGCGTGACACTCATTCCGCCCCTCCAGGCACTCACAGGACCCCCCGCACGTTAAGCGTGAGTCCTGTCAAACTCTTAACCAAAAGAGATCAGCCTCTCTGGGTCCCACCGGCACAGGGAGGTCGCAGAGCAACAGGAATCGAAAGCCAAAGAGCAAGGAAAAGAATTCAGCATAAAATACTGGGCATTAAAATTCTGTAAGCGTATACATGTAAGGAATGTGCCGGGAAGCAGAGACAAAATGAGGTGTGCGGATGATCGTGCAGTTACTGTGGGGTTACCTCAAAGATTATGAGGACGTAGACACCAGCGAGGATGACGCCGGCGACTACCACCTGGGCCTCCACGTTGATGTAGAGAGACTGGTGGGTGATAGACAGGGGCACGACCTCATTGTCCTGAAGGACGGCCTGGATGGTAATGGTCACTGGGCCTCTGGTGAGGGCAATAAGAGGCATGAGAACCTCTGGCGGATGTGGTCAGTGATGGGGAGGGATCTCGGCTGATCTCCGCTGATCTCCGCAGTTGCGACCCACCACAGCATATGTATAGTTATCGTGTGCTCAGGAAGGTTCGGGAAAAAAATGCTGCTATAATCTCAACATATTCATCGTCAAAGGATCTGATGATAATATTATCGGATCAGGCAGCTGGTAGCGCAGTGGAACCTTTGGACCCAAAGGTCACAGGTTCAATCCTCACCTCTGACTATAGTACCCCTGTGCAAGGGACTTACCCTAAATTGCTCCAGTAAAATTACCCAGCTGTAAAAATGGGGAAATAACTGTAAGAAGCTTAACGTTGTAAGTCGCTTTGGAGAAAAGCGTCAGATGAATCTAATATTTATTATCACATGAGAAATTAAGCGTTTTGAGACTTTGGTAAAAGAGAACTGATTGTTATGCGCCGCTGTTGTGTTCTTTGTCATGCTTTGAGGATCAATCTGCCAATTTTCTCTTCCAACCAAACCTAGAATTCGGCTAAAGCGCAGTAAGGCATTATGGGTACTCCAATTTGTGGCACCACTTTCAATCGTAGGGCAAGCTGGAACTCAAACTTGAAGCCAGTGTGGTGATTAAGGAATTAGACATGTGGTCAGAGGGTGAAATACCGAAGGAAAAATGTGTCTGTGGCCAAAAAAACATGATACTTCAACTTGACTTCTGTCCAGGATTGTACATGGACTTAATTTTATCACTTTTAATATTTTCATTATTGCAAAAATCATAAAAATGACATAATTATGAACATTAACTTTTACAGCCAATGGAGTCTGGATACGAAATTCCGTTTTTTGTTAATATCTGGAGTTAAATAAGCAAAACAAACCATTGTTATCTCAGTGGTGAGTCACATGCAGAGTGAATGAAAGGTACCTGAACAACGAGGTGAAGGTCACAGCAAAAAGGGTTTAAAACAAAATTGCTGCAACAGTTTGGAACAAATTGTTTAGCTGTACCTGCTGAGCATCTCAAATGATCTGGTCGTCACGATCTGGTTGTTTTTCTCTGAATGTACCGGTATGGTCCAGTTGTAGGCCACCTGTCAGCAAAATTCATATCGAATTAATTTCGGCACATTCACAGCCATCAGTAAAACAATGTCCAGCAAGAGACTCCTGAGCTCAGTATCGCACGAGAACAAAGATCATCTCCAGTAGGACATAATTACAGGCAGTCTGTCTTTAAGTCGAATTTGTGCGTAAGTCGGAACAGTTAGGTACGGTTTGTATCTAACGTCAGTTAGTCAAAAATTTGTCTTAGTATATAGTATACAGCGTACCTTTCTATGCATGAAAAACATGAAACACTTCTGGATACACTAAAACATCTTTATTATTATCATTATTGTTATTAATAATAATAATAATAAATGTAACAACAGTATTTATAATAGAGAGAGAGGAGAAGGAGAGAGAGAATGTGTGTGTGTTGGTATAAAATACATTAAAGAAACTTTAATGTTCGCTCTTCCAGTGTTTGTTGGCATTTCACCTTTTTCCGATCACTTTATTATTTCCACTTTAGTTTCGATCATGATTGTTTTCCTTTTCTTTGATGCATCACCTTCACTGCATCGCATTTACGCTTTGGTGCCACGGAGGGTAAAAACAAAAAAATTCAAGCCAAATACGGTAACGCACACGAGACACCGTTAACAGCAACACGGTCCGACCGAAAAGGAGGAATTCGTTGTCCTTCCTCGGGCTCACGAGCCAACGGACCGTTGTGGACGTGCGATGTTTCGATCCACATCGCAAAGTAGCGCCTGTTTGTTATTACAGGTCATTATACGTAACTCAAATTTTTAATATAGTAGGCTTTACGGAGGTGTGGTTCGTAACTACGGGTTGTACGTAAGTCGGACGTTCGTAACCTGGGGGGCTGCCTGTATCTAATAAAATCGAACGTAATCTGACATTCATGCATACATGGTGCATTTTCTTCACAGAACATTGCATTTAAATGAAATGGAACTGATGTGATTTTTCTTCTGAAGCAGTTACATAACTTACAGAACAACTAATTTGCAATTTATAACAGTTGCTGTTTGCACCTGATACTTCTGAAATGCACTGGGTGCTTGCCAGCTGAATAAACACAGACAATGGCACTGCTGTGTTATGGAAATAATGTTCTTTCTCGCTTGAAACGGCACACAGACGGCTTGATACGGCCTAGGAACGAGCCCACAGAGGAGCCAGAAGAGCATCGGCCGACAAGAGGACCGGCACCGAGTCGGTGCCATTCGTGTAGATGCACGCAGCAGCCGGTGATCCGGCAGGGCACACGTCTCAGAGCAGGAGTGCGACAAGGCGGGGGAGGACAGCTGGGTGGGATTGTGGGATTGTGGGACAGGAGCGGGAGCAAGGTGTCATTGCGGCCCGTGTACCTGCTGGGGGCGTCGCCGTCGAGACGTGAACTCCTCCGTCTGCTCCACCTGGACAAGGACGTACTCCCCCGTAGCGCCGTCTGCAGACTCGCGCACGAACGGCCCACCCACCTGCAGCCTGAGCAGCGCGCTGTCCCGAAAATCCGTCACATTCGTGGCTGCGTGCACACGCTCAGGGGAACCAACCGTGTTCAGAGTGACGGCGAAACACAACAGGGGGCGGTCTTGTCTCTTTACAGGGGTCCGATTGAAATGGGCCGCTCCTTGGCCACAGCGAGAAAACGAACAGTTTCCCCCGGTCTGACCGTGTCTTATTTCATTTAAACCGATATTCGGTACGTGACTTTTTGACACAGCACAATGGATGATAATATATCCAATAAAGACGTGATATTCAGCTAACAAAAGAGCAGGAATTCCTCGCTACAAAGACTTATGCCGATAACACCGGCTGTGATTTCGGAAACCTAATAACAGAGTCATAATACAGTGTAATACGATGGGACTCATCATCTGAAATAACAGTCACTACGGAAGCCCTCAAAGCGTCTAACTTTTCACCAGCACTTCTTTTCCTCTGAATCGAGATGAAAAATAGATGGCCTTTAACAGCCAAAACATTCTGAAGGGTGGGGATCCTCACAGACTGCATCGTGGAACGTCTCATAAACCTCTAACTGTGTCCCCTTATGTTTTTCATGACCCCAACCACCGCCCAACTCACCCAAATATTTACAGGAAGCGCAGGACAAGGTGAAATAGGTTATACTCAAAATCTTTCATCGCTGTTAATGATATTTATCGTTATTATCAAAAGTCTTAATATAAATACGTATACATTCGTGAATCATTTTATTAGTCAGTTATTAACGTTCTCTTCTGAAGGTATATTTTATAAAAGAAGCACTTAAATCGTGGAGCGGTACATAAATAATGTGGGCGTAATGGCAGGGCAAAGCACCGGGGAATTGTGTGTGCTAAACGTCGGTTCTCACACACCTCCTCCAACTTTCCTGTAGCTACAGCTGTGTGTGACTTTTAAATGTCACTGTGCTGAGTCAGTCACTGATGATTAGGCTCATCTCGAAGTTGCGATGGTCTATTCCAATTTCGCTTCCATGCTTCGGTGCCCTTTAAAATAACCCTCTTAGGCCTCCCGCTAACATTTCGATAACTAAGTAATGATGCCTGCCAGAACAGTCCGGAACCTCCGGGGCGTGTGCGCCTATGAGTGGAAACGGGATGCTTTTGCTCCTGTTTGCATGTTGTTCTCAAACGGTACCCGGGTTGTGAACCGGAACGTCCCGTCAGCTGCTCGCCACCACCAGGCGCATCCCACCGTTCAACCCAGACGTGTCCAGGAAGATCAGCGCTCTTTATACCGTCTGGCCCTTGTGGAGCGAATGCACGGGAAGGATACAGAAGCTTTTGGTGGATGAGACAGCCAGCATTTGCCAGGGCTTCTCGCGGTCAGGATACATGCTGAAGAAGAGCTAGAATGAAGGAAGGTACCATTAGCGAAGACCTTCACACCCAGTACGAGACACAGGATATAAGACACTGTGCAACTCTCAGACAAATACATTTAAAAACGCATTTCCAGTATATGGAAGAGATGGAAAACAGGAGGCTTTTACTATTATTTACTATTATTCTTGGTTCACAGGGTAACACTGTAAACTGACAGTCTGAGCTTCACAAGACCAACCATTACAGTTTATTCTGTGAAATTTGGAAGTCTTTCCAGGAGGTGGGTTTGCTACAGAGAGTAAATAAAGGTGAGTATATTTCCGTGCTTTAAAGAAATCACATCACCTATTACAATGAGTACTTAAGTGAATTAATTCACTGATAGACTCTAAGAAGTCTGTATTTCCAGTCCTGTTTCTTCTTCGCCCATCTTTAATATCCATATGTCTATCCATTTATTGGTACTATTTATAGAATTCACAGTCACAGAGGTCAAAAGCCTGTCCCGGGAAAGAGAGAAAATAAGGTGGGGCATGCCACGAATGGGATCCCAGTCCATCACAGGATGCTCATGCACACACCAAGAAATATGGGCAATCTGACCTCACCAATTCATATGAATATACGTCTCTGAAGTATAGGAGGAAACTGGAGCACCCTGGAGACACCCATGTAAACGCATGAAGAACATGAAACTCCACAAGCTGGATTCAAAGCCACATCTGAACCTACAGCCCAATATTACTGTGTTGTTTACTTTGTCTCTGCATTTCACCGTGACACAGTGTTGCTGTAGTTGCAATTTCAAAAGTGCTTAACAAACACTTAGTTGCCATGACTCCCCTATTCAAACCAGTGGATGACAGTAGGGATGAATTTTTACACCATCTTTTCCGGATCACACACAGTCGACAGCTGCTTTTGCCGAGCAGGGTCGCGGCGAACCGGAGCCTAACCTGGCAATGCAGGGTGCAACGCTGAGGCGGGAGGGGGCACCAGTCCGCCGCAAGGCACTCAAAGCAGGGCTCGAGCCCCAGACCCACCACAGAGCAGGTCCCGGCCAAACCTACTGTGCCACCGTGCCCCTCCCCTCCACCTTTTCCAGATCTTTCGTCACAATTTTGCTAAGCACTAGTCTTCAATGTATCACTTGATTGCGTGATTCCTTGCTGTTGATTATAATTCCCAAGATGTAAAAGTTGTAAAATACTTGTATGTCTTGCCTACCAACACTAAAGTTTGCTGTTGTGCCAGCTGTCGTGATTTTGGTTTTCATCTGATTTAATAGCAGACCCATTTTTTCACTCTGTACCTTGACTTTGTTAATACGTCTTCTTCATCCTCTGCTTTTATTGTCGTATTGTGAGCGTATGAAATATTACTGATGCTGCTTCCACCAATTTTTCATGCACATTCCTCCTCTTCCAGTTCAGCCTGTCTCTAACATTGTGTTCGATGTACAAGTTACTCCTTTGTCAACTGGAAAACATTCTCCGTCAGGATTATCGTGTGTTCCGGAACACTTTTCTGAGCACGTTCCAAATCTCAACATGGTCAACCCAGTCAAACACTTTGCTGTATTCAGTGAAACACATGTTGAGCTCATCCTGGAATTTTCTGCCTCTTTTAATTATCCATCACACAAAAAACAGCAACATCTCTTGTTCCCCATCCTTTTCTCAATCCAGCATTAGGGATGTTGGTTGGTTAGTACATTGACTGATACTTGGTCTGTTCCAAACTAAGCTTCTGTGAAAATCCCATCTGCTCTAGTGGCCTTTCTTGTTCCCAGTGACTTATTTTATTCTCCATTACAAAGAATTCTGCACATACCTAATTTCTAGTGCACCTTTTTGTTGATAACTCTGGTTTACAGCATTTCTTTGTATTCTTTGCTTGTCTGCTTGATCTTCACTGAATCATTTCTCCATTTGCATCTCTGAGTACTAAATGTTGAGGCTGAAACTTCTTGATTCCACTAATCTTTTGGAAGATGTCTCTTTTGTTTTGGCATCTATTTCGGTCCTAAGCTTCTTCACGAATGTTGTAAAACGGGTCTTCGCCTCTTCTAGTACCTCTTTGACATGCTCTGCTCATTTCCTTCATGAGAACCTTATTCTTCCGGATGTTTACTCTCTTTCCGGATTACTCTGATGCGAAATATTTAAAGTGTGGTTGAATATCCATTCAACTTTTTTTTTTCCACTTTTTGCCATTTTTGGTCTTTGTTGGCATTGATCCAGCGTTCTCTTGTGAGCTCATCATCTGTTAATTGAATGGTTGGAGTCAGGGTCAATGTCAGCCAAATGGTAGGCATAGGTGACATGGACCTAGACACACTGGAGCCTGGCAATGGAACCTGGCTCTGGAGTTCTTCCCAGTGGAAGAGTGTGTAGCCTCAGTATGGCTGGAGTTCCCAAAGACTGCTGATTTTGAAGTGCATCTACATATGTAAGTCCTGTAGATCCACTTCAACGCCCTTGCTAGAAGTGATGGAGTTACCTCCACGGTAAATGAAAATATCTGAGTTCATTCTGGTTTTTCGACTGATGACCTTTCCTGGTAGCACAGGAGTGGTTTATTTTCTTTTGCATTTTTTACTTCAAGTGATCTTCTGCTGCCAGCACTATCCTACTTCAATGCATCCCAATATGTGTGGGGAATGTGGGTTTCGCCTGGCGTTTCAAGTTCAAATTTTCCACCCTGGCCCTGATACAAGTCCTGACACCTCTAAGTTTCAGTGATGCACACAAGCTTCCTCAGCAATATCAAGGCACCAAACCACACGGAAGACTTAAAAAAGGATACCTGTTTAATGTGTCTTGGTATCTAAAGGAAAGGAACAATTGTCCCAGAGAAAAAGAGAGCTACAGACCTGAAATCCATGAAATATAAACTGGCACAGTATCAAGTTTTACTTACTGAACAGAGAACAACGATGGTAAATATGCTGGCAGTTTTGAAAATCCTTAAGCAGTACCTGTAAGAGAAAGGTATTTGAAATTAGCTATTTACAGTCAATTAAAATATCAGCTAATGGCAATAAAACCTGTTTACAGTTGATTGCATTGGTTTTAACACAGGTTTACATTTGCTTTCCGGGCAGCACAAGCAGAGTGAATCCTACATAGGAAACTGTTATGGTGCCTTGATGAAATTCTTTCAGGAAATATCCAGTAATATAAATCAAAGTAAAGTACAAACCGGTGTACAATGTCTTTACTGTGTATATAATTGTGTAAAAAAAAAAAGAACATCATGTAAAATTGTGGCCACATGGAACATCGCGGTAGTGCAGCGGGTTTGGTCGGGGCCCGCTCTCTGGTGGGTGGGGGGTTTGAGTCCTGCTTGGGGTGCCTTGTGATGGACTGGCATCCCGTCCTGGATGTGTCCCCTCCCCCTCCTGCCTTATGCCCTGTGTTGCCGGATTAGGCTCCGGCTCACCGCAACCCCGCTTGGGACGAGCGCTATCAGTCAATGTGTGTGTGTGTGGATGTGTGTGGCTTACTGAAGAAATTCAACAAGACTGACAGAGCTATGAGAAGAGTGTGCATTACGGTTGGGGTTAATGGAACGTGTTCATCCAAACAGAAAGATCTAGTCTGAGCAGACCATAAGAACCCAAAGTAAATGCACCGAAATGAAAACGGAGAAAAAGCTTTGTTGATGTCCACAAATGGAGACCTATTACTCATCAGCACACTTTTCTAGCCATTTTCCAGCCACTTCTTGGAAAAGTATAGATTTCCTGTCCTCACCCTCACATCCTGACCCTCTTTTTCACAACCCAGCAGACAGCTAAATCAGTACAAGCTCATAGATCAAGAAAAACACTGCAAAATCCCATCTAAATTTCTCATTAGATGTTTCCCTACCCATCACCCGCACATATACACTTATGCACACTCACAAAAACACAAGCATAGTCTTTTTTATTGTCCAATAACAATATCCTGCCCCCCCAAGTGCTTAGCCATGAACTAGCAGCATGACTGGGGGAAGGGTGGTTGGTGGGGTCCTTTCATGGATGTCATATTAGAGGCTGAATTCAATAAGAGAAAAGTACTTGAAATAAATGCAAGACTAAAAGCATGACTCCACAGAGTGAGGTCTTTGGAATACTAATATGTATATGCCATGCAAATCAGTATTAATAATGCAGGGGAATGTCCAAAGAATAAAAGAACATGATTAGTAGAGGGAACCCTGCTTAATGAAAAAATTATAAAGGTTAACAATGAATTATACCCCGTCAATCTCGATACCCATTGATTTCACTTTTTCTGTCTAAGTGATCAAGCTGTGGTTTGGCTTTTAAAGGAAGCCATGCTGTTTGGGTGCTTTGTTTGGTAAGGGATGGGCTGATTCGGGACTGGAATGAGCGTTGGGCTACCGCAGGCGGTTGGACAGCATGAAGCTGAGGTGGAGGTTATCCAGTGGATCCGACTTCTCTGTGGAGGTAGAGTGGGACAGGCTGGTCACTTCGCTTCCCAGGCGACACCTCTTCTCGAGCTCTGTGGAGCTGCTGTCCCACGACTCCTCATACAAGGCCATGTATGTGATGCTGAGGGTGAGAGGGCAGGATGTCACGTATAACATTACTCTCCAGGGCCAAGTCATTCAAATGTTTACAGCACTAGATGCAAGAACATGCATACAGTTAAAAAGAAACTTGTACCCTGAATGGTACCTGATTGAGTGGCAGGAGGGATCCTGCTTTCATACCTACAAAATGCTCCTGCTAATGGCAACCATCTGGTTCCAACCAGCAGAGACACCACATTATGGCATAACACACTTAAACCAGCATTACCTTTTTTGAATCTCCTTCAAGTCACACGATACTATAGGCCAGGATTTAAAGGCAGAAATGACTAAAACAAATACTAGAACCAAGCTATAGGTGAGCTGTCAAAAAATATAGAATCAGTCAAAACAACGAAATTCACTAGCCCAATTTTCTGATAGTTTACAAATTAAATGCAAAGACTTACATGTTCACGTCTCCACATTATTATACACTGCTCAAAAAAATTAAAGGAAAACTTTTAAAACACATCAGATCTCAATGGGGGAAAAAATCATGCTGGATATCTATACTGATATAGACTGGGTAATGTGTTAGGAACGAAAGGATGCCACATCGTTTGATGCAAATGAAAATTATCAACCTACAGAGGGCTGAATTCAAGGACACCCCAAAAATCAAAGTGAAAAAATGATGCGGCAGGCTAGTCCATTTTGCTGAAATTTCATTGCAGCAACTCAAAATGGTACTCAGTAGTTTGTATGGCCCCCACGTGCTTGTATGCATGCCTGACAACGTGAGGGGCATGCTCCTAATGAGACGATGTCCTGGGGTATTCCCTTCCAGATCTGGACCAGGGCATCACTGAGCTCCTGGACAGTCTGAGGTGCAACCCGGCGGCATCGGATGGACCGAAACATAATGTCCCAGAGGTGTTCTATTGGATTTAGGTCAGGCGAGCATGGGGGCCATTCAATGGTATCAATTCCATCATCCTCCAGGAACTGCCTGCATGCTCTCGCCACATGAGGCCGGGCATTGTCGCGCACCAGGAGGAACCCAGGACCCACTGCACCAGCGTAGGGTCTGACAATGGGTCCAAGGATTTCATCCCGATACCTAATGGTAGTCAGGGTGCCATTGTCTAGCCTGTAGAGGTCTGTGCATCCCTCCATGGATATGCCTCCCCAGACCATCACTGACCCACCACCAAACCAGTCATGCTGAACGATGTTACAGGCAGCATAACGTTTTCCACGGCTTCTCCGGACCCTTTCACGTCTGTCACATGTGCTCAGGGTGAACCTGCTCTCATCTGTGAAAAGCACAGGGCGCCAGTGGCGGAACTGGCAATTCTGGTGTTCCATGGCAAATGCCAATCGAGCTCCATGGTGCCGGGTAGTGAGCACAGGGCCCACTAGAGGACGTCGGGCCCTCAGGCCACCCTCACGAAGTCTGTTTCTGATTGTTTGGTCAGAGACATTCACACCAGGGGCCTGCTGGAGGTCATTTTGTAGGGCTCTGGCAGTGTTCATCCTGTTCCTCCTTGCACAAAGGAGCAGATACCGGTCCTGCCGATGGGTTAAGGACCTTCTACGGCCCTGTCCGGCTCTCCTAGAGTAACTGCCTGTCTCCTGGAATCTCCTCCATGCTCTTGAGACTGTGCTGGGAGACACAGCAAACCTTCTGGCAATGGGACATATTGATGTGCCATCCTGGAGGAGTTGGACTGCCTATGCAACCTCTGTAGGGTCCAGGTATCGCCTCATGCTACCAGTAGTGACACTGACCCTAGCCAAATGCAAAACTAGTGAAAAACAGTCAGAAAAGATGAGGAGGGAAAAAATATCAGTGGCCTTCACCTGTAAAACCATTCTTGTTTTGGGGGTCATCTCATTGTTGCCCCTCTAGTGCACCTGTTGTTAATTTCATTAACACCAAAGCAGCTGAAACTGATTAACAACCCCCTCTGCTACTTAACTGACCAGATCAATATCCCAGGAGTTTAATTGACTTGATGCTATACTCTGATTAAAAAGTGTTCCTTTAACTTTTTTGTGGAGTGTATACTACAGTAACAAACATCATTGGTACTTGTCAGTAATTTATAATTCGCAGAACAGTGCACTATTTAAAACTGAATGTCATTAAGGAAAAAATATTCGTATGGAAAATCTTTTGCAGGGTTCCGAAATGACGGCTAATCACCACCGGCAGTCACCTCGTATCATGACACTGCCTAGATAACCTGATATAATCTATCCTGTAGAAATGACACACAAAGAAATGTTAAAATAAATATACAAAACAAATATAAAAAATACAAACGGAAAAATTATTTAAGGTGTCATAGATTTAAGTGTTAAATTATGATTATTTATAAAGAAATAAAATTATTGTTGGGGGGCGCGGTGGCGCAGTGGGTTGGCCTGGGTCCTGCTTTCTGGTGGGTCTGGGGTTCAAGTCCTGCTTGGGGTGCCTTGTGATGGACTGGCATCCTGTCCTGGGTGTGTCCCCTCCCCCTCCAGCCTTACGCCCTGTGTTGCTGGGTTAGGCTCTGGCTCCCTGCAACCCCGTATGGGACAAGCAGTTCAGATGGTGTGTGTGTGTGTGTGTGTGTGTGTGTAATTATTGTTATCCTCATTAGTGAGCCAAATCACTTTGAGAACAATGACATACATTTTGGTGTTTATTTACCTTTTTCTTCTGCAGATTTATTATTCGACTACCGATCAGCATAATAAATACTGCAACAGGGAAAGAGAATTCTCAACGTAACAAGCTGTTTACACCCTGTTTGCAAGAGATCGTCATCTAGAGGCATGTGGAGAAACTTCACTTGTGTTCATACCAACACTTAGATCCCACATGGTAGCCAAGTGAAACGTACCCATTACCATTGCCTTCAGCGAAGTGCAGCAGGGGCGATTTCTCTGTGTGACCACTCTGCCTCCCTTTGTGCAGTTTAATTGCGCCAAAGTCGTGACTGGAAGAACAGAAAGGAGAGAAGGGGGTTATTCGCCGAAAAGATGTGACTATAATAGCTGAGGTCAGTCACCTAACAGAAGGATATGAAACACACAAAGTTATAGTTCTAAAAAAAATCAGCATCACCTTTTTAAACCACTCAAAGGGATTTTTTTCAGTGGGTTTTGAAAAATGGATTATTTTAAAAAAAAAAGGTTTCAGTTACATAATATGTCAAATATGAAATTTATTACCCTTCATACTGGGTTTCTATAGGCTCACATGTTTGTCTATGTAGAGCCAAGCACACTATTTAAATAAACATGCGCAGGTTTACAATATAATTATATTACATACACAGTGTTATTCACTCATGAATATTCAAAACAATACCTTTCAGAGAAAAAAAAACCTATTTGAACTAAAATTGCATACTTAAAAAATAATGAAATGCCTATTTAAATCAAATTATGAAAATGATTATTATGATTACTGTTTCTGCTCTCTCTCCAGCATCCTGTCCTGTTCTCATATGAATTACACTGTATTTTATCTAATTTACTCATTTTATTTATTTACTTAATACTCACTTTTATAGTATAGTATATTTATTATATGTACTATATATTTACTATAGTATAGTATATTTACTTAATACTCAGTATATTTTACTTAATTTTATTTTACACTTATATTACTGCTCTGAGTGCATTCTTAGCAGTTGTTTTCTATTTCCCAAAAAGTCCCCCGGCTGTTTCCTGGAGGAGTTCCTTCATAGTGGACAATATTCCACAGATGCTCCTGGATGACCTAAACTTGCATTGCAAGGACAGTCCTGCAACCAAGCTGTTGACACTCCTACAGCACTTTGACCTCTTAATGTGGCAGTTCTCTGCCACTCACAATGCCAGATATCATCTGGACTTTGTCTTCTCCAGGAATTGTTACCTTCCAGTACTCTGTTACTGCGATTCATGTTCCTGATCACTTCTTCCTTCTTCTTCCAGCCTTCCATCTTGACTGCTAAACCCCTTCCCACTTTTTCACATTCTGTCTGGATTCAAGATGAGCCTTTTTACTGAGAGTGCCCTCACTGCCATGTCACGAACTCTCCAGTCCACAAGAGTTGCTTCCCTTTCTTTGATGCTCGTTCTCCTCAACCTCTTGGCAACTTTTTGCGGTTTCAACCACCAGATCCTGTTTTCCTCTATCAGACACCTTGGCATCTATGGAACATAATTAAAATGGTTTTGAATATTGAAATTGTCAGGTAGCTTTTACCAAGCTGTTTGGTATTTGGTTCTGGTCTTTCCCTCAATTTCTCTCAACTGGTGTTCCGCAGGGCTCAGTTCTAGGCCCTTTACTCTTTTCCATCTTCATCTCTTCCCTTGTCGCCGTTGTTTAGTCTCAAAGGCACGTCTATCACTGCTACACTGATTCTCAGTTTTTCTTTTCCCCTTTAGAGCTACAGCTATTGCAGCTTGCCCCTCAGCCCCTCAGACATCACTGCTTGGATCATCACCTACAACTTAACCTTTCAAAGTTCAAGATGCTTTATCTCCCAGAAGGTTCGTCCACATGTCAGAAACTCTCTTATGAAACTGAGCAATTTGCACATTTTTGCCTTCATCAGTCAAGCCTGGAAGTCACGATCAACTCAAGTTTCTGCTGCTTCTCACAATATATGGAAGCCATACGTTCTGCAAACCTGGGTTCTTCTACTCATCTCAATCAAGTTTTTGGAAAATGCAAGAAATTCTTGTTACTTTTAATTGTGTTTGTGTTTATTCTAATGTTTTCACAAGCAAATAAACATTTACTGCCCAGCCAGACAGGGGGTACAGTGGCACAGTGGGTTTGACCGGGTCCCACTGTGTGGTGAGTCTGAGATTCAAGTCTCACTCGGGGTGCCCTGTGGTGAACTGCTGCCCCATCTGGTGTGCATCTCCTCCCTCTCCAGCCCCATGCCCTGTGCTGCTGGGTGAGGCTCTGGTTTGCTGCAACCCTGCTTGGGAGAAGTGGTTTCAGACTGTGTGTGTGTCCAGACAAACAGATTGAAGGAAAACTTTATTGGGTGGTTCAAAACTTCTGCACAGCACTGTAAATACTGATATGTAGATGTACCTCAATAATTTTTCTGTGTGTATTTGAGTTTATAAGAATTTTGTGGAAGGCTCCCTAACCAATGACATCATTTGTTTCTAGTGCTGACTGGCCTGTCTAGCTCTGGTATCATCTACCTTTTTTTCTAAGGGGCTAAAATTACATTTTATATTAACTCATGTCTTGTATTTATATTATGTCATTCTTTCCCCACATGAGGTTAAAATTTAACCATGAGGGAAATGTTACTGGGTAGCCTGATAAAACCTGTTAAGAATTTTACCTTCCATCTACCATGTGATGCAGTAAAAGTGAGTCAGGGAGGTGCGGGGAAATTGAATACTGGTCATTGTTTTTAGTTACTTGTCTTCTATCAAGATGCCAAACTCACTCATTTCCCTCCATCTTCTAAGGGCCGCGTTTTAGAAAATGCTCCACGATATTTTTTATGAAAAGAAGCGGAACAAAAACCAGTGCTAGTAAATGGGGAATGAGTCAGTTCATTACTGAGGTGGTAATTATTTACTGTGATTTCCAGATTTTAATTAGCCTCAGTGGATCTCCTGGGACTCTGTGTTAGGCTCGTTTCAGCTGAACAGAAATGTGTGACAGTAATTAAAACTTGTGGTGTCATTTGGCACAATTGCAGATACCTCCCACACTTTAGAATATCCTTAATTCAAGGCACATAGTGAAAATCAGCCATTAAGGTAATCATTTGTTACCTCTCTCATCTCGGAATAAGGGCCGGAAAACTCAAAGCAGGATTTTCTGGATCAATTAATTGCATGTGTGATCGCTTGACTTATTTGTTTCTGAATCGTAGGAACCTTGGCACCATCAAAACCGCAGTTTTAAACACCTTTGCCACACATGTATTTTGTTAAAAATGATTAAAAACAATATTGTGTTTATATGCTGACAATTGAGTTCTCATTGCTTTGTGAATGGATGAGGTGCATAGTATCAAAACAAAATAATCCCAGATGCAACAGAAAGAGAACCTGCCCTTAAAGCTATCCATTTTCAAGAAGGTTTGAAGACAGATCCATGACAAAGTAACATGGCTGGCGAGGAGAAAACTTAGCGTTTAGAGAAGAAAGGCCCCTCGGGAGAGGCATAGAGGTTCAGTGAGTAATGCTAGTCCCTCACAGTCCATTCAGGTGTAGGTTGGAATCAAATTGTGGGTGTGCAGAGTTTGCATGTTCTACTTGTGTTCACAATCCAAAGCTTCTGTGGAAGAAGTTAACATGTAGCACAGTGGTTGGAGCTGCTGCCTTGCTCTTGAAAGACACAGGTTTGAATCTCACTTCCTACTGTAGTGGGGGGTATGGCCAGTGCCTGCTGTGTGGCAGGTCCAGGGTTTTAGCCCTGCTTGGGGTGCCCTGTGATGGACTGGTGTCCTGTCCAGGGTGTTTCCCCTCCCCCCTCAGCCTTGCACCCTGTGTTTGAGGGATAGGCTCTGGTTTGCTGTGACCCTGCTTGGGACAAGTGGTTGTTGACATTGGTCAGTTGGTTCATGGTGTAGTACCCTTGATCAAGTTATGTAAAAATGATCCTGCTGTATAAACAGGTAAATTATTGACTGAGGCATTGAAGTCATTGAATGGGACAATAATTGAAACTAATTGAACAAGACACTTTCTAGTGTGGTGGTTAGACCTGCTGCCTTGGGACCCAAAAGTCATAGGTTTGATCCTCATCTCTGGCTGTAGTACCCTTGAGCAAGGTACTTACCATAAATTACTCCAGTAAAAATTACTCAGGTGTATAAATGGATAAATGATTGTAAGTACCTTAACACTATAAGTTGCCTTGGAGAAAAGTGTCAGATAAATGAATAAATGTAAGTCACTTTGGAGAAAACTATCAGCTAAATAAATGTATCATAAGAAGGCAATGGTAGTCCACTTCCATGCCCTCCCCTTGAATGAAAACAATGCGACTGGACACCATGAGTTGAATTCAGCTCGACAGCGCTTACTCTATCTTACCCCCAAGAGAATAACCTGCAGTTGAAGGTCACTTCCTTAAGGCACAGAAGGAAATCCAGTCTAGTGCTTGCTCAGAATCTGGCAGAATCATCTAGCACTAAAGCACATGCTTCAACCATGTGAAGAAGTCTTAAAATAAATGGTTTTGTATGGCATTTAGCAGCTAAGAGACCATTCTTGAGGAAAGACAACAAGCAGAAGAGACTGCGGGGTGAGACAGGCTATAAGGCACGGCATGACAACCAGTGGCAAAAAGTGATGAGTCCAAATTAGAAATTCTTGTTTCGCTAAGATGCCAGTATGTCAGAAGAAGACCTGGTGAGAAGAACACTGACGTCTAGGTGCAGCTCTTTTGTGGTCGGAAGGGATAGAATGATGACTGCTGACAAAATATAAACAGATTTTGATTCATCATGTTATACCTTGGGGAAAATTACAGATTGGCAAAAACTTCATCTAATGACCCCAAACACCGGTGAGACCTAGTAAGAGTGGAAGCCTGAAAATTCTCTAACAGGACTCTAACACCATTAGATTGGCCACCTTAGAGCCTCAACCTCGGCATAATCAAAGCTGCGTGGGATCACCTGGACAAGGAAAAAGTCAAAAGATGGCCAAGAAGCTTGGAGAAATTTGCTACAGGACTACTTGAAAAAAATTATAGAGCAGTGCACTGACATCCTGCATTCAGTTTTGTATTCTAAGGAAGGCCACACAAAACACCAACTTGTTTAAGAACACAAATCTTTATGTTTTGCTGTATCAATAAAAAAAATTAAAAATGACACTGAGCTTTGCAATATGTAGAGCCAAGAACTACACAGGTGCTGCTGTGAGCAGGCCACCTTGTTTGTACATTAGATCAGAATTCTGTAAAACAAAGTGCAATGTGTTTAGTGGCTATGACCCGATGAACACCATCAAAGAAATACTGTGAATGGTAAAAATTTCACTTAACTAACGTAAACCTTTGTTTCCTTTCACACTCAATCTATTTTCTTCAACCCTTTCTCTAGGGAGTAGAGGTTACACATTCTTTAAAACTCAGAACATTCATGATTTAGCTGCAGGGACCAAGAGCATTAATTATTATTATAATATAACCTTCTTGGTTATATAATTATTGTTGTTGTTAATAATAATAATACAACCTTCTCTGATTCGGCAGTCCACATTAGCAGTGAGATAGCAAATAACTTCACTATGAGCGTTTAATGATACTGTATGTCAGTCCTTTACAGTAGTTCATCATGTTTTAAACTTCAGTGCTTTTCACACCTTGTACCAATTGAAAGATCCTTGTTTTCTTAAAAAATGACCGAACAACTCAAACCCTGTAATCTCTTCATGAAAAACTATTCACAATATGAATATAGACCCCTGCTAATGGAGAGGGGCAGATACAGAGGTTTAGCCAAATTGCATAATGTCTGAGAAATCAAGCCCAGAATGGATACTATAGATGCGATTAATTGAAGGACCCTTGACTGTAATCTCTTAATCCTAAAAGGACTCTGCTCTATGATAAAATTTGTATAGAAGTTTGCACTATTCAAGGAAAACACATATCCTTTATAAGGCTGAATGGTAAGTAGGAATATTTGAGGTATTATATTGTGTCCATAATTAATCAGAGTATGACAGTGAGTCTGTATTACAAAGGTCAACTTAAGGTCAAGAGAATATATCTCTTTGTTGAGTACAGAAAAGCGTGGAGCAGTTATATTTCTTTGTTCAGAACAGGCACTGTGGTTAATGATCCGATGCAGAGGAGAAAAAGCTTAAACCACTGCCTTGAATACAATGTCAAACAATCTGCTACTACACCTCTTTCAAAAGTTTTCTGAGCACCTGAGGAAGTGTACGAAGTGTGAATGAGGGTACTTTGAAAAGCAAAGGTTCTCAACCCCAAGAAATCTTCAGATTTCAGAATGACAGGTACGGTTCCAGAACTTTCCAG